>NC_138769.1:124978330-125215830 GCF_965119305.1 Pelophylax lessonae | reverse complement strand
AGCTGTACAATCACTACTTTGCATTGTAGCAAAGTGTAATTTCTTCAGTGTTGTCACATGAAAAGATATAAAAAAAATATTTACAAAAATATGAGGGGTGTTCTCACTTTCGTGAGATACTGTATATATAAATATATATATACATACATATATACACTATATTACCAAATGTATTGGGAGGCCTGCCTTTACACGCACATGAACTTTATTGGCATCCCAGTCTTAGTCTGTAGGGTTCAATATTGAGTTGGCCCACCCTTTGCAGCTATAACAGCTTAAATTCTTCTGGGAAGGCTGTCCACAAAGTTTATGAGTGTGTCTATGGGAATGTTTGACCATTTTTCCAGAAGCGCATTTGTGGTGTCAGGCACTAATGTTGAACGAGAAGGCCTGGCTCACAGTCTGCACTCTAATTCATCCCAAAGGTGTTCTTTCAGGTTGAGGTCTGGATTCTGTGCAGGCCAGTGAAGTTCCTCCACCCCTCATCCATGTCTTTATGGGCCTTTATTAATTTTCCAAAGAATTCCACATTTTTGGAACGATTCAAATTTGGTTTGGACGTGAAATTACCGATCGATTGAAATTCTGTCTGAAGAATGAATAATGAATGAAATGATCAGGTGATTCCCTGCGATCAGGGAATCAAATGGCTTTGTTTCTGAGAATTTTTCACTATTAGACTAAGTGATGCCCAGTAGTGATGTCGCGAACCTAAAATTCGCTGTTCGCGAACGCGAACATCGGCAAATGTTCGCCAACCGGCGAACCGGGCGAACCGCCATAGAGTTCAATAGGCAGGCGAATTTTAAAACACACAGGGACTCTTTCTGGCCACAATAGTGATGGAAAAGTTGTTTCAAGGGGACTAACACCTGGACTGTGGCATGCCGGAGGGGGATCCATGGCAAAACTCCCATGGAAAATTACGTAGTTGACGCAGAGTCTGGTTTTGATCCATAAAGGGCATAAATCACCTAACATTCCTAAATTGTTTGGAATAACGTGCTTTAAAACATCCAGTGTGTGAATACGATCAGGTATGATGTTTTATCGGTCAAGTAGTGTAAGGGTTACGCCCGTCGCCCGCTTCACAGTGACAGACCAAACTCTGACAGACCAAACTCCCCGTTTAACAGTCAGTCAGTCCATTTGCACAACCGCAAACTCCCCATTTGCACAAGGTTGGATACCAAGCTAGCCATGTCCCGTTCCTTGTCCTCACTGACATCATTGAAGGTCTCTTCCTCCACCCAGCCACGTACAACACCAAGGGTCCCCGAAAGGTGAGAACAAGCCCCCTGGGACGCCTGCTGTGGCTGGTATTCCACCTCCTCAAAGCCACCTTCCTCCTCTGACTTCTCGTCTTCAGACTCCTCTCTCTGCGTTGCCACAGGTCCAGCAATTGACAATGACAAGGCTGCTTCTGGTGGTGATGGGGAGTGGACCACAACTCTTCCTCTTCATGCTCATCTACAGTCTGATCCAGTACTCTTCGCAGGGCACGCTCCAGAAAAAACACATATGGGATGAGGTCGATGATGTTGCCTTGGGTTCGACTGACCACCAGGGTTGTCACCTCCGCAAAAGGACGCATGAGCCTACAGCCATTGTTCATGAGCATTCAGTAACGCGGCCAAAAAATACCCAGCTCCGCAGAAAGAATGAAAGAAAATGAATGTTTTTTCTATGAAAAATTATCCTGCGGATCGATTTTGGTCTGTTCACAATGAAGCAACGACCTTATCATCTGGGGTGTGCCAATACACTCCTAGAGGTGATGATCGCTTCATTGTGATACGCAAGCCCCTTCACCACGACAAGGTAACGATCACGAAGGGGAATTGACACATGTATGTGCCTTTTTTTTTGTTTTTTTGCAGCCACAGAGGCCAGAAAAATTAGGCATGTACACATGCATGAAAAAGTAGGTATTGTTGCAGCCGCTGCTGTAGCAGCGGCCTGAAAAATTGAGGTTTTCAAGGCAGAGAGTGCACTAAAACATTGAGGCTTGAACCGTAGTTGGTGGCGGAGACGTCACGTAAGTCATCTGGCATGCAGAGAATGATTAAAGACAGCAGCGTGTGGACCATTTTTAGGCCAAGGCATCTCAGTCATCACCAGGCCTTTTTTAGTCAAATGCATCCCCCACTGTCAGTCCCTTCGGGATCCATGCCTCATTCATCTTAATAAACGTGAGGTAATCAAGACTTTTTTGACCTAGGCGACTTCTCTTCTCAGTGACAATACCTCCTTCTGCACTGAAGGTCCTTTCTGACAGCACACTTGAAGCGGGGCAGGCCAGAAGTTCAATGGCAAATTGGGATAGCTCAGGCCACAGGTCAAGCCTGCACACCCAGTAGTCAAGGGGTTCATCGCTCCTCAGAGTGTCGATATCTGCAGTTAAGGCAAGGTAGTCTGCTACCTGTCGGTCGAGTCGTTCTCTGAGGGTGGACCCCGAAGGGCTGTGGCGATGCATAGGACTAAAAAAGCTCCGCATGTCCTCCATCAACAAGACGTCTGTAAAGCGTCCTGTCCTTGCCGGCGTGGTTGTGGTGGTAGGAGGAGGATTACTTTCACCTCTTCCCCTGTTGGATTCCCGTTGTGCTGTGACATCACCCTTATATGCTGTGTAAAGCATACTTTTCAACTTATTTTGTAGCTGCTGCATCCTTTGCGACTGCCGGTAATTGGGTAACATATCAGAGACTTTCTGCTTATACCGGGGGTCTAGTAGCGTGGCCACCCAGTACAGGTCGTTCTCCTTCAGCCTTTTTATACGAGGGTCCCTCAACAGGCATGACAGCATGAAAGACCCCATTTGCACAAGGTTGGATGCCGAGCTACTCATGTCCAATTCCTCGTCCTCACTGATGTCATTGAAGGTGTGTTCTTCCCCCCAGCCACGTACAACACCACGGGTACCAGATAGGTGACAACGAGCACCCTGGGATGCCTGCTGTGGTTGGTGTTCCTCCTCCTCAAAGCCACATTTCTCCTCTGACTCCTCTTCCTCACACTCCTCTTCCAGTGTTGCCGCAGGTCCAGCAAGCGATGGTAAGGCTGTTTCTGGTGGTGGTGATGGTGACCACAACTCTTCCTCTTCCTCTTCACGCTCATCTACGGCCTGATCCAGCACTCTTCGCAGGGCACGCTCCAGGAAAAAAACATATGGGATGATGTCGCTGATGGTGCCTTCGGTGCGACTCACTAGGTTTGTCACCTCCTCAAAAGGACGCATGAGCCTACAGGCATTGCGCATGAGCGTCCAGTAACGTGGCAAAAAAATACCCAGCTCCGCAGAGGCTGTCCTAGCACCCCGGTCATACAAATACTCGTTGACCGCTTTTTCTTGTTGGAGCAGGCGGTCGAACATTAGCAGTGTTGAATTCCAATGTGTCGGGCTGTCGCAAATCAAGCGCCTCACTGGCATGTTGTTTTGCCGCTGAATATCTGCAAAGTGCGCCATGGCCGTGTAGGAACGCCTGAAATGGCCACACACCTTCCTGGCCTGCTTGAGGACGTCCTGTAAGCCTGGGTACTTCTGCACAAAACGTTGCACAATCAGAATCAACACATGTGCCATGCACGGCACATGTTTCAACTTGCCCAAATTCAATACCGCCAACAAATTGCTCCCGTTGTCACACACCCCTTTGCCGATCTCCAGTTGGTGCGGAGTCAGCCACTGATCCACCTGTGCGTTCAGGGCGGACAGTAGTGCTGGTCCGGTGTGACTCTCTGCTTTCAGGCAAGTCAACCCCAAGACAGCGTGACACTGTCGTATCCGGCATGTGGAATAGCCCCTGGGGAGCTGGGGGGGTGCAGTTGGTGTGGAGCAAGACGCAACAGCAGAAGAGGACTCAGCCGAGGAGGTTAGCAAAGAGGATGGAGTAGGAGGAGTAGAGGAGGTGGCAGCAGGCCTGCCTGCAAGTCGTGGCGGTGTCACCAACTCCTCTGCAGCAGAGCCACGCATTCCATGCTTGGCAGCCGCCAGCAGGTTTACCCAATGCGCAGTGTAAGTTATATACCTGCCCTGACCGTGCTTTGCAGACCAGCTATCAGTGGTCAGATGGACCCTTGCCCCAACACTGTGTGCCAGACGTGACATGATTTCCTTTTCCACAATAGAGTACAGGTTGGGGATTGCCTTTTGTGAAAAATAATTTCGGCCGGATACCTTCCACTGCGGTGTCCCAATAGCGACAAATTTTTTGAAGGCCTCAGACTCCACCAGCTTGTATGGAAAAAGCTGGCGGGCTAAGAGTTCCGACAAGCCAGCTGTCAGACGCCGGGCAAGGGGGTGACTCTGTGAGATTGGCTTCTTACGCTCAAACATTTCCTTGACAGACACCTGACTGTGGGCAGGTGACGAGCAGGAACTGCTGAAGGTGAGAGGCGCAGGGGCGGGTTGTTGATAGGGGGCATGGAGGGCAGCAGTGGTTGACGTGGCTGAAGATGCTGGACCAGGAGGAGGATGGTGGCTTTCAGTTTGTGTGCTGCTTTTACTCATGTGTTGATCCCATAGGCGTTTGTGATGTGAGATCATGTGCCTTCGCAAAGCAGTTGTACCTAGGTGGGTGTTGGACTTCCCACGACTCAGTTTCTTTTGGCACAGGTTACAAATGGCATCGCTGATATCAGAGGCAGACACACAAAAAAAATGCCACACTGCTGAGCTTTGCAAGGACGGCATTCTGGTGGTGGCAACAGCTTGCGTTGATTGGCGTGCTGTCTGGCTGACCCCGGGTGCCGAATCTACATGCTGTCTGACTGCGCCACTAGTTCCTTGCGATGACCTCCTCCCCCTGCTTCCAACTCGTCTCCTCCTCCTCTCTGTCTCCCCATCTGAACTTTCCCCCTCTTCTTCTGCTCTTCGAGCAGGCACCCAGGTGACATCCACAGACACATCGTCATCATCAGCCGCTTCACTTGACAACTCAGCAAAGGCAGCAGCAGCAGGTACAACATCATCATCATCATCATCACAATGTACGTCCATGTGTATAATGCTGCCTGACTGAGACATATCCCCGTTATCTACATCCTCTGGCACTAATAGTTGCGCATCACTTATTTCTTCCAACTGATGTGAAAATAACTCCTCTGACGGATCAAGTGAAGCGGCTGTGGTGCTAGTGTTGGTGGTGGTGCCGGCGCGCTGGCGAGTGGTAAATTGAGAGGTGCCCGAAGCTGAGCTGGAGGAGGATGGTGCATTAAGGTTCCGAGCGGAAGCTGTAGACGATTGGGTGTCCTGTGTAAGCCAGTCAACTATGGCCTCAGAATTTTTTGAGTTCAGGGTCTGTGGTGGCCTCTGAACACTGGGCATTATTCTAGGGCCTAAGGAAATCACAGCACCACGACCACGACGGCCCTTGCGGGGTGGCCTGCCTCTGCCTGTCATTTTTTTTTTTTAATGTGTTGTACTATGAGTGCAAGGTGCTGTGCCACCCTATAGGAGTGTTGGGCAGTGGGTACAGTACACTCTGTGGACCTGACAGTCACTGGCACCCAGGCAACTGCAATTAAAAAAAATATATATTTTTTTTTACTTTGCAAGCTGCTGTGCCACCTTATATATCAGTGGTGGGTGGGCAGTGGCACAGTACACTCTCTGTGGACCTGACAGCAGTCACTGGCACCCAGGCAACTGCAATTAAAAAATATATATATATTTTTTTACTTTGCAAGCTGCTGTGCCACCTTATATATCAGTGGTGGGTGGGCAGTGGCACAGTACACTCTCTGTGGACCTGACACTGACAGCAGTCACTGGCACCCAGGCAACTGCAATTAAAAAATATATATATATTTTTTTACTTTGCAAGCTGCTGTGCCACCTTATATATCAGTGGTGGGTGGGCAGTGGCACAGTACACTCTCTGTGGACCTGACAGCAGTCACTGGCACCCAGGCAACTGCAATTAAAAAATATATATATTTTTTTTTACTTTGCAAGCTGCTGTGCCACCTTATATATCAGTGGTGGGTGGGCAGTGGCATAGTACACTCTCTGTGGACCTGACAGCAGTCACTGGCACCCAGGCAACTGCAATTAAAAAATATATATATATATTTTTACTTTGCAAGCTGCTGTGCCACCTTATATATCAGTGGTGGGTGGGCAGTGGCACAGTACACTCTCTGTGGACCTGACAGCAGTCACTGGCACCCAGGCAACTGCAATTAAAAAATATATATATATTTTTTTTACTTTGCAAGCTGATGTGCCACCTTATATATCAGTGGTGGGTGGGCACACAGTGGCACTGCAGTGGGCACAGTACACTCTGTGGACCTGACAGTAACTGGCAGCCCAGGCAACTGCAATAATAAAAAATATTTTTTTTTTCAATTTGCAACAAGATGCTGTGCCACCGTATATATATCAGTGGTGGGCAGTGCACTGCAGTGGGTACAGTGCACTCTGTGGACCTGACACAGCACTCACTGCAATTATGACAGAGGAAAAAAAAAATATTTTTTAAAATGCAAGGTACTGTGCCTGTGCCACCCGAAATGAGTGTGGTGTGCACACAGTACAGTCTGTGGTAGGTCTGTGGCCTCTCACACACAGCGGGCAGGCAACTGCAGTGTACAATAGATATATATATATATATATATATATAAAGAAAAAACTCTATTACCTTACCAGCCCTTAAAAGGGCTTTTGGGGACACTAGATATATATATATATGTATATATATAAATAAATAAAAAATCCTCAATTACCAGCCCTTAAAAGGGCTTTTGGGGACACTATATATATATATATATATATATATATATATATATATAAGAAGAAAAAACTCAATTACCAGCCCTTAAAAGGGCTTTTGGGGACGCTAGAGATATATATATATATATATATATATATATATAAAAAATTACACAAATACCAGCCCTTAGAAGGGCTTTTTGGGGTGCTGTCCTTACAGCAGTAGTGGACCAAGAACACTGCAAGACCAGGAATACTGACTAACTGTCCCTAGCTTAACAGCAGCAGCAGCAGCAGCAGCAGCAGCTCTTCCTACTCTCACTACACACACTGCTTCAGAATGATCTAAGATGGATGCTGCCCTTGCTTATTTATAGGAGGTGGGAGGGTGTGGGAGGGAGGTATGCTGATTGGCTGGAAATGTGCCTGCTGACTGTAAAGTTCAGGGTCAAAGTTTGCCTCAATGATGTATTATGGGGGGGCGGACCGAACATCGCATATGTTCGCCCACAGCGGCGAACGCGAACATGCTAAGTTCGCCGGGAACTGTCCGCCGGCGAACAGTTCTATACATCTCTAATGCCCAGTGGCCAACTGTTTACGGCTCATTCTCTGCTGGTAGAGTGAGAGAAATTCTTACAGGTTTTTTTTCTGTTCTGAGAATGGAACTCTTTCTGAACAGTTTAGTTAAATATAGTTCTTGTTTTCTTTGTATAGTTCTTTCACTTCAAACACAATGGCAATTTTGCCTTTTTAATCATGTTTTCAAAAATGATATCAGCAAAATAAGTAATGTTGTATTGCAGTGGCGTCACTAGGGTTGGTGTCACCCGGTGCGGTAACTCATGGTGTCACCCCAACCCCTTTTAATAATGTGTTTTTTAACTAATGTAACTCGTAAATCATAACTCCCATATAACACTAAATGTAATATCAGATGCAGCAGTGCTTGTCTCACTCTCAGCAATCACTTTATTCACCCTAAGGCCCCTTTCACACTATGTGTCCATCAAACAGGGAAGACCCACTAGAAGGACATCTGTACTGTACTCAAAACGCAGGGGGTCCTTGCAGGCCCAAATCTGTCTGGGGAGTGGCCCTTGCACTGTTGCACACAGAGGAGGAGGAATAGCAAATTCACACTGACACTAAGGGCTCTTTCACACTGTCCGTCCATCGGACGGACTCCGTTTATCTCAGCAGGGGATCGATCCACCGATCCCCCGCTGAGCAGGAGGATGACAGCTGTTCTCCGTGCTGTGTGCGGAGACACAGCTGTCAGGTCCCCATACATCTCTATGGGGGAATCGGATGGGAACTGACTATCGGTCAGTTCTCATCCGTTCCGATCCACTGGACGGATGGAAAATAGGGTTTCCATCCGCCCAGATGTGATGGATCGGATGTCAGCGGACATGTACATCCGATGCTCCATAGGGATGCATGGGGGGTCCATTCAGATCCGCCTGTCCGTTGTTTTTGGCGGATCTGAACGGTCCCCCCATGCATCCCTATGGGGCATTGGATGTCATCGGAGACATGTCCGTTGATATCCGATCCGTCAAATCTGGATGGGTGGAAACCCTATTTGTCATCCGTCCAACGGATCGGATCGGATGAGAACGGACCGACAGTCTGTTCCCATCCGATTCCCCCATAGAGATGCATGGGGAACTGACAGCTGTGTCTCCGCACTGCTGTCTGTCATCCTTCTGCTCAGCAGGGGATCGGCGGCCTGGGAATAACGCAGAGAGACGGTCTGGTCTGGATGGGATTTTTTATATTTCTCTCCCCACTGCATGAAAGATGAAACAGGGGGGACCCACTAAGGACATCTGTACTATCTGTACTCAAAACACAGGGGGGTCCTTGCAGGCCCAAATCTGTCTGGGGAGTGCTGTGGCCCTGGCTTGCACACACAGAGCAGAGGAGGAGGAATACATTTACTTCACATGACTGACACTGTCTGCTGAGAGAGTGAGGGCTCTTTCACACGGGCGATCCGATCAGATCCGCTTGTCAGTTTTTTAGGCGGATCTGATCGGATCCTCCATGCAGCTCTAAGGGGCAGCGGATGTCAGCGGAGACACCTCCACCGACACCCGCTGCCATCCGTATTCGATCCTGTCCGTGAAATCCGGACGGATGGAAACCCTGTTTTTCCATCCGTTCAGGGATCGGATCGGATGAGAGCGGACAGGCGGTCCACTCTCATCCGATCCCCCATAGAGAGCAGCGGGAGCTGTGACACCTCCCTCTCCGCACTGCAAGCGGAGATGGAGCTGTCATCCGCTGGCTCAGCGGGGATCGGCGGATCGATCCTCGCTAAGCAGCACGGATCCGCCTACAGAGGCGGACAGTGTGAAAGAGCCCTGAGAGCCTGCCAGACTGGTTGATGTGTTTTTTGTTTGGACTACTTTATAGACTGTAGGTATATATGGTATATATATATATATATATATATATATATATATATATATATATATATATATATATATATATTTAGCCTGCTCTGTTTCCCCCTTGTTGCAGTTTGTTACTCTCTTTTTGCAGTGGAGACAGTGCTGAACTGGAAAGCTTCTCCAACAGAGGAGGAGCAACAAGCATTTTGGGGGAGACCAGGGATGAAGGAGGACTGCAACTGGCTGCATTGGCAGCTGTACTCTGTGAAACTGCTCTTGACAAGAGAAAGGACTGCAGCCACTACTTGGGACTTGACTACATTGCTGGATGGAGTGGAGAGAGCTGTGTGCAGAGCAGCAGAGCCCACTGAAAATCAGTCTTTGGTGGGCCAAGTACAGGCTGGACTTCTGGGGACCATTGCCAAAACTAGGCTGCAGCCTGCAGAGATAAGAGTTTGCTGAGCGGTTACTGTCACTGTGCTAGCCTGTGCATTAATAAGGGACGGACATGTCACTGACTGACAATTAATTGCACTAAATTCAACTTCACCCGGCCAGGCCGCCCGCACCTCACTACTCACCTGTCTCCTCTCCCTAGCGTTGACGGCACCGTGACTGGCTCCGCCCCCTGCCCGCCTGCCTGAACGTGTGGGCAGGGAGTGAGGGAGGGGAGGCTCAGGGCGCACGGCCCGGCCCCGAGAGAGGAGGAGCAAAGAAGTCCAGCCTAGGCATTGGCTGGCAGCAGACTGAGTGACACTCACTGATATCGCTGACACGTACTACTAGTATGCGGCGCAGCTGCGATGCGATGCCGGCCCGCACAGTTAGATGAGGAAGGAAGAGAGGCAGAGCGGTGTCACCCTCCACCCGGCGGACACCCTGGTGCGGCCCGCCCCCGCACCCCGCTTGTGACGCCTCTGTTGTATTGTGGGAAAAGGATGCCCTCGAAAGTAGGCATTCGCATTCCACCCCTTTGTTTACCTGGCCACCAGCGGCCAAGAAAGCAGCCAAGCAGAAACATGCATGGGGGGCGAGAGGAGAGATTTTGGGTCTAATAGATCATAAATCTCTCCATAAAGAGCACCTGTCAAGGCCCATGCTGTCACAAGGGATGTTGTTCATCCCTTGTGATAGCAATAAAGTTAGTACAAAAAAAAAGTGTAAAAAAATATATTATTGTAAAAAATAAAATAAAAAAAAATAATTAGCATTCAGTTCCCTACTGCACCATGTAACCCTCCATTAAAGAGGCGCCAAGAGATCAATATGGTCAATAAAAAGTGATAATTATTGTTTTTTTCACTGTTTGCATTCTGTTAATCATTTTCTTGTTGTTTACCACAATTTACTATAATACATACATATGTATATGCCCTTTTGAATTCCTTGCATCTTGGAATTTGCTATGTACAAGCTATTTAAACTTCAATAAAACGTTTATTCAAAAAAAATAAAAAAAAATAAAATTTAAAGCACCCCTTTCCCACTGCACTTACTCGCAAATACAAACGCATATGTTACTCCCGCACGCATATGTAAATGGTGATCACATCACACATGCAAGAGCAGTAATTCTAGCACCAGACCTCCTGTGCAACTCTAAACTGGTTACCTGTAAAGGCGTTTAAAGTATCGCCTATGGAGAATTTTAGGCACCGTAGTTTGCCGCCATTCCACAGGTAGACGAAATTTATAAGTGTGACATGTTAGGTATCTATTTACTTGGAGTAAAGTCATCTTTAACATTATATAAAAATATTGGGTTAACTTTACTGTTTTTTTTTTTTTAATTCATGAAAAACTGGGTTTAAATTACCACTGTGCAAAACCGTGTGACATAAAAAAATTGCAGCACACACCATTTTATTCTATATCTGCTAAAAAAATATATATATAATATTTAGGGGGTTCTAAGTAATTTTCTAGCAAAAAAAAAGTAGATTTTTTCATGCAGGAAGGAGCGTAGTGTCAGAATAGGCTTGGGAAGGATGTTGTTAAACAACTAAAAAAAAAAAAAAAAGATACCAAAATGATAGAGAGAAAATTCTAACTGCTTAATGTTACACTGACATGAAGAGTGTAGAGATGGGCAAACGATTCGGCCTGAGCATGAGTTCGGACCCACAGCTGGTAATTCCTACATGCACTTCTCTAGTTGCCATCATCCCGCTGGGTACGTAACATCCCCAAAAGCCAATTCTGCAGACTTAGGGCTCTTTCACACGGGCGATCCGATCAGATCCGCCTGTCAGTTTTTTAGGCGGATCTGATCGGATCCTCCATGCAGCTCTATGGGGCAGCGGGTGTCAGCGGAGACACCTCTGCTGACACCCGCTGCCATCCGCATCTGATCCTGTGCTTGAAATCTGGACGGATGGAAACCCTATTTTTCCATCCGTTCAGTAATCGGATCGGATCGGATCTGATGAGAGCGGACAAGCGGTCCGCTCTCATCCGATCCCCCATAGAGGGCAGCGGGTGCTGAGACACCTCCCTCTCCGCTCTGCAAGCGGAGACGGAGCTGTCATCCGCCCGGCTCAGCGGGGATCGCGGATCGATCCCCGCTGAGCAACACGGATCCGCCTACAGAGGCGGACCGTGTGAAAGAGCCCTGAAACACAATTGCACTAGGGTTGAGGACTATGTTTAGTAAAGTGTGGTGCTTAAAAGGAAGTTTGCGGATAAGGGTTACCCAGCTGAGTTAGTTGAAGATGCACATTCCCTCTATATTAACCCAGCCTCACATAGAGACAGAGATAAGTCTAACATGACTCAGTCAACGCGTAGATTTGTCACTCAATATCACATCCAATTCCAAAAAATGGAAAGAGTTTTTTCTAAACATTGGACCATACTCAAACAAGATCCCCATCCTAAGAACTCTATTGGGGACCGCCCCAAGTTCTCACACAGGAAAGCCACCAGTATTAAAAACAAAATAGCAACCAGAAAAATCTCCCAATCCCGTGCAACCCCGGTGAGAACCTTGAGCATGTTCTGCCAGCTAACAGGCATGCCCTGATGTAAGAAAAAAACATGCTTGACATGTGAATTTGTTACCCAAGTGCAAAAATTGTTTACAGCCAATGGTAAGGTTTACCATATCCACCCTTTTGAAAACTGCTCCTCACAACATGTCGTGTATGGCCTTACTTGTCCTTGGGGTCTTCTCTTTGAAGGCCTAACTATCAGAACACTACATGCCCGTTTCGGAAAGCACAAAAGATATGTTGAAAAGGGTGCCACAACACATAGTGTTCCCAGGCATTTTCCCATCACACACAATGAACAGTCTGCTGGCCTTAAGGTCTGGGTGATCGAATCCATATCCGATTGTCTCCCTCTTGCCAAAGGTTTTAAGTGTTTGTGCGAAAGGGAGACTTTCTGGATTTACATTCTCAATTCTCTCACTCCCCACGGTTTGAATGGAGAGATTGAGATCAGCACAATCATTTAGATGGTTAATCACTCTTGATAGACACTGTTGTATGCCACACCATCTGTCATTTTGTCACATCATGCGTTTATCTGTGGATTTATCACTACAAATGCAGGTGATGCGGCAGTGACCAACCAGCTTTGAGAAAGAAGCTGTGGGTGGCTCTGAAACACATTAGCTACGCCCAGTATTTCCACCCCTAGCACTAGTGTCACGCCCAGCCAGGACTCATCATCGGAGCTCACTGCCTTGTGGAGTGCCAAGCTTCCAGCGTCCACACTGGCTGGGATCTCCCTGCCTTACTCACCATGTAGTACGGATAGATCTGGATCCTGTTGTGGAAATTGCATATTACATATTTCTCTCATTTAATACAGTGGCTCACCAATGCATTGTAATCTCTGGTCAAGAAGCCATAAAAGGTCATACCTTTCTTGTTCCTTAAGGCTTGGCTTGGAATTCAGCAGCAGTATAACAAAGCCTACCCCCCCCCCCCCTTTAAGGTGAAGTCAAACAATGGATAAGCAAGCCCTTTTCTCCTCAGGACCAGAGACAATGAGTGGGAGCCTCTTGCTAAAGTATTTGTAAAGTATGCTTCTCCCTTGAATAAGACTTGGGGTGATAAAGTCTCAGATCATTTTGTAGATTTTAGCCTTAAGGGGTTGGATTTAAGTAAAGCAGAGAGGAGGACAGTGTCCACAGTGGGTTGGTACTTTCTACATGCTCTCTATACAGAATCACAGAGAAGGGAGAAGGCAGAGGCAGAACTTGAGGTATTAAAAGGCCAGCTAGCAGTTGCTTCAGAGTGTGTGCGTTCAACTGCTAGTCGGGCTGATGATTTGCAAGAGCCGTGTGCAGCCCTCATGACCAAATCAATTAATGCCTTAAGGAAAAGGAAGGGCCGTAAACCTGTTAGTAAAGCCAGGGTACGTGCCATTGTCACATCCCAGAACTGGGATTGTGAGGATGTCTCCTCCAATGAGGATGAGGAAATAGAGTTTGATGTTTCTGATGATGATCATCCAATGGGAAAGAAAAAGTGTGCCAGACCTCTCATTACTAAGCATAGGAAAAGGCAACATGATAGAGAGGATATGGCAGATGGGGAGATGCATTATCGCAACCCCAGAGATGTTGAATTTGAAGAAGTCAGGGAGTTTGCACAAACTGAACTCCATGAGCTGGCAAAACAATACAAACAAAGGTTCGGGGAACCCCTATTGAGTTGGCTCTTACGTTTGTGGAATGAAGGGGCGGACAGTATTGTTTTGTCAGGTAAGGAAGCAGTGGCTTTGGGAGTGTTAACCCATGATCCACAATTGCGTCAGGCCATGCGAAAAGCCCGAGAGTTTAGTGTGAAATTTTCACTCTTAGACCTCGTGAGAGATGGTATAGTCCGAGTATACGCTAATCCTAGTGACCTGGAAAATACCTACTCGTGGAGAACATTAGGAGAGGCTATTTCCAGGTTACGTGAGATGGGTTGTATAACCGGATTAAAAACATTTCCAGAATGGATGGGTCCAGATATGGAACCCTTCACGTCTGCTCTGCGCTCTAAGCTAATGAAGTCTGCACCACTTAATCTCAGGGCTCCTTTATTGTCCTTGCTGGGAGGCCTGGGTTTAAACAGCAAGATTCATGAAGCAACAACCCTTTTAAGCCAGTTGGAGGAACTAGAGGAGACTAAAGCAAAACCTGTCAGGGCAGTAGATAAGGTCAGATAGGCAGAGAACAGGCAGAAAAGGACTTTTAAAGAGAAGAAAGGGAATGTGGGAGAGAAGACAGGAGGTGAAGAGAAAACCAGGCTAGTTATCTCTAGGAAACAAATGTTGAAGGCAGGAGTACCTAAAAGTGAGATAGATGGGATCTTTACTCCAGAAATGTTGAAGAGGTGGGAACATTTAGTGGGGAAAACTGTCAGGGTTAGAAACACTACTCCTAGTGAAGATAACATCAGCCTATATTTAGAGACAACAGAATAGAGCCCTCCTGTTAGCCCCAAACCCATTCCCAAAACTGCACATGAACCAAAACCCAAATCCCTTTATCCTGGGGAGGAGTTAGAGAGAATCAGAAAAGGGGATTGGGAGGTTCATTATTCTTTATGAAGTGAAGGTGGGTCTCCTGTAATAGCGGTAAGGACAGTGACAGCAGGAGACCGACGCCCATATGCACCTGTCACTGTATGGTGGGGGAAGTCATCTCCTCCTACACATGTCATGGCTTTAGTGGATACTGGAGCTGAAGTTACACTTTTGAAAGGAGATCCTTCCCATCACAAAGGAGAAGTGATTTATGTAGAATGTTTGGGAGGGCAAACCACACCAGCAGTTAGGACACGGGTGAAATTGGCTATTGGCAAGGGACCAGGATTTTGGACAAATGTTTTGGTATCAGAGTTACCTGAATATTCTTGGGATGGATGTACTTCAAGGTCAGTCAATTCAGACTGAACAAGGTACATTAACATTCGGGTATCCTGATAAAACGTATCTGGTCAGGGCGGTGAAGGCTGTGGTCAGAGGTCATGCAAAATGGACCCCTGTCTTTATTCCTCCACCAGAGAAGCCAGTCTGTCTCAAGCAATACAGACTTCCTGGAGGCCACAAAGAAATTGGGGAGACTATTCATGAACTGTTAAGAGTAGGGATCCTTAGACCTGCTGTAAGTCCATTCTCATCTCCGGTGTTCCCAGTAAAGAAACCTGATGGGACATATAGAATGACTGTGGATTACAGAGGTCTAAACAAAGTGGCACCTCCATTAAAGTCAGCTGTACCTGATATGATCTCAATCATTGAGAAAATTGCTAAAGAGGCAGGAGAATATCATGCTGTGATAGACCTGGCTCATGCTTTCTTTTCGATTTCAATAGACCCAGAGTGTCAGAACCAGTTTTCCTTTGTGTGGAACGGCCGCCAGTACACTTTCACTGTCCTTCCTCAAGGCTACCTTCATTCTCCAACGATTTGTCATGGACTGATTGCCCGAGATTTAAGCACCCTGAATCTGAAAGTCGCTGTGTTTCACTACATTGATGACATCATGATCTCTGGAACAAAGGAAGATGTAACTGAAGCACTGCACCTGCTGATACAGCACATGGAGAACAGAGGGTGGGCTATCAACAGAGACAAAGTCGAAGGACCTGCCACAGAGGTGAAATTCCTGGGAATAATGTGGACTGGGCCACAGAGGAAAATTCCAGAGACAGTTGTTCAAACTATCCAGGCATTGTTGCCACCTACTGCCAAAAAGGAGGCGCAGAAGTTCATTGGAGTTGTGGGATTCTGGAGATCGTTCATCCCACATCTTGGACTGATTCTGAGGCCTACATACAATGTCACAATGTCACAAGGAAGAAGACTGAGTTCAGGCCCGGACTGGGACAAAAAATAGGCCCGGGCATTTTGGACTGAGCAGCCCAGGAGGGGGGGGGGAGGGGTGTGACGGGGGCGTGGCATTCGTCGGGATGGTTGATGACAGAATTTAATGTTCCAGGATGTGTGGATTCGATTAAGGTTCCTTTTTTAGATTAATCTGACAGACTGGGTCCAATTTAGATCAGAGCTCCCATATGATGCTGTTTTTTTGTCTTACTTTAAATCCTGTTTTGATGGTTGAGTCCAAAAAATAGTATGAAGCAGCACAAGATGAGGGTTACTCTAATCAAGGGGTAGACAACCTTTTTGGGCACAGTGTGCCGAAAAATGTTTTCAAAGAAATTGGGAGTGCCAGATACATAAAAAACAACTGTCAGCTTCATATAAAGTAACTGCTGTAAACTGCTTGAATAATAGTAAGAAATCAAGTGAGCTTTGCATCTTCACAAATCAGATCAGCCCCAATTCCTGCACCTTCACACCTCAGATCACCCCAATTCCTGCACCTTCACACCTCAGATCACCCCAATTCCTGCACCTTCACACCTCAGATCACCCCAATTCCTGCACCTTCACACATCAGATCAGTCCAATTCCTGCACCTTCCCACCTCAGATCAGTCCAATTCCTGCACCTTCCCACCTCAGATCAGTCCAATTCCTGCACCTTCACACCTCAGATCACCCCAATTCCTGCACCATCACACCTCAGATCACCCCAATTCCTGCACCTTCACACCTCAGATCACCCCAATTCCTGCACCTTCACACCTCAGATCAGTCCAATTCCTGCACCTTCACACCTCAGATCAGCCCCAATTCCTGCACCTTCACACCTCAGATCACCCCAATTCCTGCACTATCACACCTCAGATCACCCCAATTCCTGCTCTATCACACCTCAGATCACCCCAATTCCTGCACCTTCACACCTCAGACCACCCCAATTCCTGCACCTTCACTCCTCAGACCACCCCAATTCCTACACTATCACACCTCAGATCACCTTAATTCCTGCACCTTCACACCTCAGATCACCCCAATTCCTCCACCTTCACACATCAGATCACCCCAATTCCTGCACCATCACACCTCAGATCACCCCAATTCCTGCACTATCACACCTCAGATCACCCCAATTCCTGCACTATCACACCTCAGATCACCCCAATTCCTGCACTATTACACCTCAGATCACCCCAATTCCTGCACCTTCACACCTCAGATCACCCCAATTCCTGCACCTTCACACCTCAGATCACCCCAATTCCTGCACCTTCACACATCAGATCACCCCAATTCCTGCACCTTCACACCTCAGATCACCCCAATTCCTGCACTATCACACCTCAGATCACCCCAATTCCTGCACCTTCACACCTCAGATCACCCCAATTCCTGCACCTTCACACCTCAGACCACCCCAATTCCTGCACCTTCACACCTCAGATCAGTCCAATTCCTGCACCTTCACGCCTCAGATCAGCCCCAATTCCTGCACCTTCACACCTCAGATCACCCCAATTCCTGCACTATCACACCTCAGATCACCCCAATTCCTGCACTATCACACCTCAGATCACCCCAATTCCTGCACCTTCACACCTCAGATCACCCCAATTCCTGCACCTTCACACCTCAGACCACCCCAATTCCTGCACTATCACACCTCAGATCACCCCAATTCCTGCACCTTCACACCTCAGATCACCCCAATTCCTGCACCTTCACACATCAGATCACCCCAATTCCTGCACCTTCACACCTCAGATCACCCCAATTCCTGCACTATCACACCTCAGATCACCCCAATTCCTGCACTATCACATCTCAGATCACCCCAATTCCTGCACCTTCACACCTCAGATCACCCCAATTCCTGCACTATCACACCTCAGATCACCCCAATTCCTGCACTATCACACCTCAGATCACCCCAATTCCTGCACCTTCACACCTCAGATCACCCCAACACAGCAGACAGTCACATGCCACATGCCACATTATTTTCCTCCGCAGCGTACAGCACATGAAGGAAGGAGGTGGGTGGAGCGATTCAGTAAAAGGCGCAGAGGACGAGATCCTCCTCTGCTGTGCATGCTGGGTCTTCTCTCCAGGATGTCACTGGTTACTAGATGCCATTCAGCTGGCCATCCTAGCAACCAGTGTAGCTCACAATAAAGCGCCCAGCGCCGGCAGAGGATCAGATCGGAGCGGTCAGCAAAGATACCCGGAGATGACAGGGAAGTGAAGGGCTCAGTTTTTACACATAGTAGCGGCCATACATTTTCGGCATCTTTAACTTCTTATCGGCCGAAATGGGATAGGCTCATTTTCGGCCGAAAATATCGGTTGCCAAAATTTCTGTGCATCTCTACTTACATGGCACATGTTCTAGCAGTGACCGTGTGTAGCTGCTTTGAAAACAGCTAAACACACACTGTCACTGGCTGCTGCTAGAAAACATGTGCCATGCGGCATGCCAGTTTGCTTGTTACATGTGATGTGACAGCCAGGTGCACATTTTCAAGTTGAAAATGTGCACCTGGCTGTCACATCACATGTAACAAGCAAACTGGCATGCCGCATGGCACATGTTTTCGAGCAGCAGCCAGTGACAGTGTGTGTGTAGCGGTTTTGAAAAGCGCTACACACGGTCACTGCTAGAACATGTGCCATGTAAGGAAAGGGCACAAAAACAAACACAACACCGCTGAGAACTGTGGTTCTGGGTGGCCTCCGGCAGAGCATGGTTCACTTCTGGCTTAGCAGCAGGCAGGCCGCAAGTGTAAAAAACAGATAACAGCTACAACACTGTCACTGCTAGAAAACATGTGCCATGCCAGTTTGCTTGTTACATGTGATTTGACAGCCAGGTGCACATTTTCAACTTGAAAATGTGCACCTGGCTGTCACATCACATGTAAAAAGCAAACTGGCATGGCACATGTTTTCTAGCAGTGCTGTGACAGTGTGTAGCTGTTTTCTGTTTTTTACACCTGTGGCCTGCCTGCTGCTAAGCCAGAAGTTCCAGACCAGAACACTGCTCTGCCGGAGGCCACCCAGAACCACAAATCCCAGCGGTGACGGTCGGTGGTGTGTGGTCTGTGGTCTGTGGTGTTGTGTTTGTAAATTGTGCTGCTGCCCTTCTTTCCTTACCTGTTGTTGCTGCTGTTGAGGCCTTGGCTCCTGTCCTGGTCGTGGGTGGTGGTGTTAATGCAGGCTGCAGCTCCAGGGCAGGCACTAACTTGACTTGACACTCTGACCTGACGACTCCTCCACACTCTGACTCAACTTCAGACAGACTCAGACACACCGTCAGTGTCTGTCTGCAGTGTGCGGCGCCGGCGACTACTCACTTCCCGCTTCCTCCTGTGAAACAAGGCAGCATGGGGTCCCCGCCGGCCTCTAGCTCCACCCCCGGCCTTAGTCACATGATGGTTCACTTCACAGTCACACGGACGGTCCACCCACCGACTCCACCCCCTCCTGAGCTACGCTGGAGCTTGGATGCCGCTGCGGAGCCAAAGTTAGCAAGGAGTGGGGAGTCGGGGATAGCGGCGGGCGGCCAGATTGCCGTAATGTGGGGCCCAGGCAGTCGGGTACAGTGGCGGGGCGGGCGGCCAGATTGCGGTAATGCGGCGGCCCTCAGACTCCGCAGAATCGGCCGCGGAGAGGCAAGCAGCGCCGCGGCAACGGCCGGACACTGTCTGTCTTCCATTATGCGCCCGGACTCGGAGCGGAGGCCTCGGCGGCCCACCGGGCATATGCCCGCTGTGCCCAATGGTCAGTCCGGCCCTGACTGAGTTCACATGGGGTTCAGAGCAGCGGACCGCATTCCTGGCTGCTAAAGAAGCCATGGCAACCAAATTAAAAGAAGGGACTGAGAGCAATACCCATTGGATTTTGGTCCAAACAACTTACAGGGGCACAGAAGAGATACACACCCCTAGAGAAGTACCTGTTTGGGGCCTACACAGCACTTCAACACGTAGAGACCATTACAGGAAAGGACACAGTCACCATCCATACTGCATTGCCAATAGCAGAATGGGTGAGAGATAATGGACTGACTACTAGGACAGCTGTAGCCCAGAACCAAACACTGATGAAATGGAAGCGGTACCTTCAAGAAAGAGGGAGTATTGCAGCTGGGGATGTCAGAGACATTTCAAAACAGTTGGCTTGGGCTTGTCACTTTTACCAGCACCCATACAGAAGAAGAAATTCCTTTGCTGCAGCCATCCCCCATTCATGAGGCTCCAGCCTTTGAGTCTCTGTCAGATAAGATAAAGGAGTCAGCATGGTTCACTGATGGTTCAGCCATAGTCCCCTCATCTGGGCGTAAATGGACAGCAGGAGCCTACAACCTGAGTACAGACACAGTCCTGCAGGAGACCGGAATTGGAGGGTCTAGTCAGTATGCAGAGTTGAAAGCTGTAGTGATGACACTTCAGGAGGATCTTTCTTCCCATGTCACTATCTACACTGACAGCTAGGCGGTCTTTAAAGGACTGACAACTTGGATGCCCACGTGGAAGTCCAATGAATGGTTGATTCATGGAAAGGTGGTGTGGGGAGGCAAGGAAGTCTGGGACTTCATCTGGAAGGAAGCTCACTCCCGCACCATAAAAGTGGTGCATGTTGATGCACATGTGCCCCTGGTCCCAGACTTTGAGAACTATAACAGAGTGGCAGACGAAATTGCCAAGGTGAATGCAGTTGTGCCAATTGATCCTGTCTTGATGAACTTGGCCAACTCGACCCCACAAGCAATCTGGACATTTGGGGCAGAAAGCCACATATGAATGGGCACAGCAAAGAGGATTGCCCATATCAATGGACATGATAAGGACTGTAATAGGGAACTGTACAGTGTGTGGAGAAGTGCGACAATGGCCATTGCAAAAGTACTCCACCGGGTTGATTAAGAGGGGAGAGAGGCCTGTAGAGATTTGCCAGATTTACTTCATCGGTCCCCTGCCCCGGGGAAACAATGGACTGAGGTATTGTTGCACTGCAGTGGATAACTATTCAGGACTTTTGTTTGTTCATCCTTGCAAACATGCAGATCAAGCCGCAATACTCCAACTGCTACAGAAAATTGTTGTTGCGTATGGCTGTCCCAAACAAGTCCAAAGTGATAACGGCTCACACTTCACCGGATCAACAGTACAGCAATGGGCCAAAGATTCTGGAGTGTACTGGTTGTGCCACATCCCATACCATCCACAGGCAGCTGGTTAATTGAAAGATACAATGGGCTATTGAAGGACCAGATACGCAAACTTACACCCACACGTACACTAAGGGGGTGGAATCGGGTCCTCACACAGGCAGTCATGTTGTTAAATTCTAGGCCACTAGCCAAAAGCACACCATATGAAAGGATGGTTGGGGCTGGAGTGCAGATTCCACAGCTAGAGTGCAGAGTTCAGTATTTACACAAGGTTCCTGAAAGAACAGGGTTTAACAGGTACCAAGTTACTCTTTCCCATGACATAGAAACCAAGAGTGACGTATCTGAAGCTGAAGCCTATCTAGGAATGAGAGGGAATCTGGCAGGAAGGTTTGAAGTTATATTTGCATTTGCAGATGAGCTTCAGGACAGTGGCTGGGACTCTGATTGGTTAGTGGATACTTCCCAGCAAGAGTGGAAGGTGAGGCTCTATAATATCAAACCTTCCAAAATAAACAGCAGTGATCTTAGGAAATATCAGTATATTTCCTCTCCTCCCTATTGATGTTCTTTGGGAGGGTCAGAAGTGGATACAGGCAGGTGGAAACGTGTTGGTCAGAGATCCAGGCAAGAAATCAGTTAGAGGAGAGATTGTAGCTGAAGGGCCGGGGTCTACTGTATATGTATTATTAGAAGGAACAGATAATCCGCTTTGTTTTCCACTCCACAGGCTGTCTCTGATTTGATCCATAGAAAGACCAGAGAAAGTGGTTACATGATGGACAGAATGATGGAAGACCGCAAGAGCTATGGAGAGCAAGGCCTTTTGATGTATTACAAGCCTGGACTTGTTTTCTAAAGAACGTTAGATTGGACTTTTCTAATGAACTTTTAGCCAAAGACTGAAACACCTTCAAAGTTATAGGAGGGGGTTGTATTCAAATTATTGTTTAGTTAGTTCCCCCATTGTGTTTTATTTAAGATAAACCAGGGGGTAGGAGAATTATTAGATGTCTTTATGTAAAGTTGGAGGCATTATATGACATTTGTGAGCCAAGGGGTGGAGTGTTGTGGAAATTGCATATTATATATTTCTCTCATTTAATACAGTGGCTCACCAATGCATTGTAATCTCTGTTTAAGAAGCCATATAAGGTCATACCTTTCTTTTTCCTTAAGGCTTGGCTTGGAATGCAGCAGCAGTATAACAAAGCCTACCCCCCCCCCCCTTTAAGGTGAAGTCAAACAATGGATAAGCAAGCCCTCTCCTCAGGAAAAAGGGTGTTGGTTTGGGGGGATGGTATATTCCTTATACACAAGCCTAAATACTTCTGCCAAAGCTGTTAAGTTTTCAGTCTCACAAAAAACGTCCATGAAGCAAGAACTGGACGCTAATTTTTCCTGAGCCATGTTGCGTGATAGCAAATGGGACTCCATGGCTGCAAACTTCTATGAGTCAAGTATTCTTGATATATATCTATCTTTATCTGTATCTGCCAGTCTTGTATTATTGTAATAGTTTTGTATGTACAGATTGCTTTTGCATAGTAATATAGTAATTTTATATACACCACAAAGGTCTAAGTTTCCTTGTTTGTACCGCAAAGTAACCTTGCTAGACTCAAGCAAAACAATCCACACATCCCTTCAGTGTCACAGCTCCACTGACCCCCGGTGGGTCTGACATGCGCTTTGTAGTTCATCCTCACGTAAGTTGCCATTTGTCTGAATAAATAGACTTGTTTTTATGCATACTGCACTTAGAGTGGCTCTCCTTTGTTTTGTTTTATGCTGCACAGAGATTCCTTCATCTCCTGGGAGCTACCTTCTACCCATGCTTGCCAGTGTTGCTGTATCCAGTTCACTGTTTCTGCTACAATATTACCCCTCAGGCTGTCACTTTGGATCCTGTGTCTCATTTACCCATGTGCCATCTACTTTTTACTTTATTTTACCAGAAGAGTCTGTAGCCATTTCAGGCTGTCATACACAGCCAGTGCTCGGCTGGCTGAAATTCAGCAAGCATACCACCTGCCCTTAAACTGCCTGATTTGTGACATGCCCACCAGGTGCAACTCAACTTTGGGAATGCTGAAGCAGCCACACATGCACCAGAGGGATGTCAACGAGTACCTGTGTGAGTATGGCACAATGACAGCCTCAGGCCGGCTGGGCTTTTTTTTTTTTTTCGCTGATAGAGGATGCATGCACTGTACTGTCACCATTTGGTGAGGCCACAAGGATGGTGAGCCGTGACAATGCATGATTCAGTGACACAATCCCTGTTGTGTTCCTGCTGGAGCAGACTCTGTGTGGCATTATGAACAGGTCACAGCAGGAGGAAGAGGAGGACTTCCTTTCCTCTCAAGGCCCCCTTTATACAGACACCATTCTTCCTACACCACAGAATGCACACGAGGAGAGGGAGGAGGATTCTGGCAGTTTTGGAGGCATTGAAGCAGAGGAAGACATACGTCAACCCTCAACAGATGGCTTTCCATCCTCAGAACCCTGGGAGGAGGCAGTTTCAGATTCTGTAATCCTCAGTGACCCCGAGGAGTCTGCTTCTCATGCCTCTACAAACTTGCGGTGCATGGGTTTCCTCATGCTTTAAAGCCTTCAAAAGGATCCAAGAATATGCGGCATCAAGGAGAAGAATCACTATTGGTTGGCAACCCTCCTTGACCACCGTTACAAGGGGAAAGTCTCAGAACTCATACCATCCCCACAGTGTAGAAGATGAAATTTCTTGAGGACACTTTATAGAGGAGTTTAGCTAATGCTTTTCCCGACTCTGGTAGATTATAGTGTAGTGGAAAATGTAGTTTTCAGGCTTTTGTTGGTTAAGAGAGGAGTGGTGGAGAAGGGGGCCACCTAAGTGATGCATTTCACTATTTTTTTAGTCCTCGTCGCCCAGGGGTCTCAGCTTCCACATCCCATCGGCAGCGTCTGCATCATACGGTGGGCGATTATCTAGGGGTGAAAACAGTGATAGAGAGCTTTCCAATTGACGAACCACTGGGTTACTGGGTCATGAGAATAGACCACTGGCCAGAACTTGCCCAGTATGCAATTGAGCTGCTGGGCTGCCTTTCTGAACGGGCATTCAGTGCTGCTGGAGGTTTTGTTATTGATAATAGAACGTGTCTCTCCACAGACTCCGTGGACTGTCTGACATTCATCAGAATGAATCAGTCCTGGATTACCAGCAGCTATGAAGTCCCTGATGCCGATGCAACTAATTGTTTTTTGGATGTGGAATCTCTGCAAGACTTCTAGGCTGCCTAGTGTTGTGGGTGTTGATTTCATTTGGAAGATTTTTTGGGTTGTAGGTTTCATGGGCACAATCAACACCCAAGAATAATGTTTCTGCACCTGTTTGATAGGTGTGTATCATTTCAATACACACTTCATCAAGAGTACCTCTATAGGGTTACGGTATGAAGGCACCACAGACACCCAAAGACCAACTTTTCCACACCTGTTTAACAGGTGCATATCATTTCAATTTTTGACAGCAAGGCCAATTCTTGCTTTTATCAAGAGTACCTCTATAGGATTACAGTGTGAAGGCACCACAGACACCCAAAGACCAATTTTACTGCAGCTCTTACTTCTATACAAAGTCCACGGAAGAGACATCAGAATTTCTCAAAAAAATCTCTAATCTTGTTCCCAGTGCACTACATTGTGGCCTGCTCATATAGAAGGGCTCCCCAAGCCTTTGTTTACAAAATAAAGAAAGCTTGCAGGGAAAATGACATTTTTTTGGCTTTATAAATGCAATTATTTCTGCAGCAGCATATATACACATTATAGATGTGCCCCTTTACAGGTAGACTAAATTGATCCCCCAGGCACTATATTGAAAGGAATTTTTCATTTTTATTGTTATTTCCATTTTGATGCTTTCACTTTATGTATCAGTAAATCACTGCTCATTTAAAAATAACGTTTTTTACAAACTTTTTTATATTGATACATGTCCCCCAGGGCAGTACCCAGACCCCCATAACCGTTGTATGCCAATTTACTTGCATATAAGCTTTCAAAATGGGAACTTTTGCTTTTTACAGTTTGAGTCCCATAGACTTCAATGGGATTCGTTATTCGGTTCCGAACTTTTGCTATGTTCGAAAGTTCTGGTGCAAACCAAACAGGGGGTCGTTCAGGCCCATCCTTAGAAGAGAGGGGAGAGTTTTCAAACTCTCTGTATATCACTTTGCCATGTAAGGTTGCAAATTCAATTTAAAGTGATTCTAAAGTGACAGCATACACTGTAATTTTAAAAAATCAACATTGTAATAAAAAAACAAAACTAAATTTTTGACAATCCAATATAAGCTTACCTAAAATCTCCTTTTATATGGTGAGTGCTGCCTGCCTGCAGATCTCTTTCCACAACTTCATGGATGTTACACATGCTTTACAGCTTCTCCTCTGCTGTTTATTTTACATTTTTAAGGACTACATATTCCATCATACCTTGCTGCCAGCAGTGATTCCTGTACTGACTTTTCCATCTGAAACTCCCCCTCTCGACACTTATGTAGTTTGGAAGGCAGGCACTGTGAAATGTGCTAGACAGCAGTGCCTACCCATAGGGCATAGTGAACACATATTTAGCAAAAACTCAGAAAGCAGAGTACAGCGCTGTGAAAACAATATTTATAATAATATACCCAGCAGTAATAAACACATAAATAACTTAAAGAGGAAGTAAACCCTCCTCAGGAAGTTGTACCTATAGGTAAGCCTATAATAAGGCTTACCTATAGGTACTGTAAATATCTCCTAAACATGTACGGTTTAGGAGATATTTACCTTTAATGCAGCCAGTGACGTCACTGGCGCATGCGCTCTGAAGGAACGGCTGATCGTGCCGTTCCTTCAGAGCCCCGTGCCGTGACCGTCGGCTCCCACGCGCGTGCGCAGGAGTGACGTCATTGCGGCTCCGGCCAATCAGATGGCCGGATGCCGCGATCCCGGAAGACGGGCAACTGAACATGTCGCTCGTCATACAGGTAAGAGAGCGGCACGGCGGGGGCTCGTTCTAAGGTAAGTATTTCATAATGAGCTAGTATGCGATGCATACTAGCTCATTATGTCTTTCTCTTGCAGGTTGTAAAAAAAAAAAATGTTTGAACGAGTTTACAACCTCTTTAAGTGATTAAGTGCTGTAATATAGTTTGACTTATCAATGTAGTCAAAGTCATAAAAATGTGATAGTGCTCTGTGCCACTCCAAAATGCATCAACACTAGTGCAATATGTGGTGTGGTTCCTCCTTGTACTGTCTTCCACGTGATTGTCTTCTTACACCCTCCAAAGAGTGATCCCCAACTTCATACCACACTCACCAGACAGAACTGACCCCTTGTGTTAACAATGAGTCAAATTGCGCCAATAAGCCCCAGGTATGGGTGTAACCAATTCTCCAATCAATATTCCACCATAGTTCTTCGGTAATTCATCTTGTAGCTCAAATGTACATGGCAGATTGAAAAAGAAAAGGAGGAAAAGTCTCTTACCATTAATTACCGCTTCATGTACTTGCATATAAAACATCTCTGTGCTCGGCCTGCACAGAGAGTCAATATGATGTGACCCGGAAGTCCCATCCTTGTTGGAAATAAGCTATACTTCCGGGTGACATCATATCCACTCTTTGGAACGCACGGCGAGCACAGAGAGAGTTGGTGCTTCCTGTCTTCTTTGTGATCTTTGACATTTTATATGTAAGTGCATTGCTTTTTAATAATTTAACCACTTGCCACCCACCCTAGGTACATTTACTGTGAGCAGACAGGAGCTGTAAGCACCACCCACCTGGGGTGCAATCCTGTGACCACCGTGTCTGACTGCTGTGAGCGGCAGGGGGTATTTTGTGATTGCTATAACAAATCCTAGTGACCACATAATTACATGTAAACAAAACCATCATGAACGGCTTCCATTTAGGACTGCTTGCTTATTATTGAGATGCTGTAATTGGCCCACAGTTATCACATGGTACCTGGCACCCTGAACCATGTGTTTAGCTGTAGCCAATCAGAGATCACAATAGCAAACAAACAGTCATGAATGAAAGTCATGAATGACAGTTAAAACTATTGCTTATAACAGTGTTGACCTCTGTTATAAGTAATAACTGTGGGGGAAAAAACCCTGATTAGCCCCCCAGAGTAGTACAGTGTCAGTATGGTGAGACTGAACTACTCTAATGATTGTATGTAAAAAAAAAAAAAAATCTTTATACAAAAGACAAAAAAAAAATTTAATAAAAAAACTTTTTTTTTTTTACATTCTGTCATTAGTCAGCATCCTTGATAACCATCACTCACCACCACACTAGTCATATGGTGACGTTGTACTGAACTGGCGACAAAATATAAGGAAAAGAATTGTGAAAAAAATATTTAATTTCTTCATTTTAAAAAAGAAATAAGTCAGTACATCAGGGTTGATCAATTTTTAGATCTACAGTATAAACATACTGTATTTGCATTTATAGTTTGTAGACTCTATAACTTTCACACAGACTAAATATACACTGATTTGGGTTATTTTTACCAAAGAAATGTAGCAGACTACATTTTTGGCCTATATTTATGAAGAAATATTATTTGTTTTCAAACTTTTATAACAGAAACTAAGAAAATGTGTTTTATTTTCAGATTTTAGGTATTTTTTTCATTTAACCAGTCCTGGACCGGAAGGATTTGCCCCCTTAATGACCAGGCCATTTTTTGCAATTCGGCACTGCGTTACTTTAACAGAAAATTGCGCAGTCGTGCAAAACTGTACCTTAATAAAATTGATGTCCTTTTTTCCCCACAAATGGATCTTTTTTTTTGGTGGTATTTGATCACCTCTGCAATTTTGTGCTATAAACAAAAAAGAGCGACAATTCAGAAAAAAATTTCCCCTCAAAAAAATTTAAAAATCAAAATTTTTCATCCTTTTAGGCCAATTTGTATTCTGCTACATATTTTTGGTAAGAAAAAAAAAATCGCAATAGGCGTATTTTGATTGGTTTGCACAAAAGTTGTCGCGTCCACAAACTATGGGAAAGATTTATGTCATTTTTATTTTTTTTTTTACTAGTAATGGGGGCAATCTGCGATTTTTAGTGGGACTGACCTTTTTGACACTTTTGGGGGGACCAATAACATTACTACAGTAATCAGTGCTAAAAATATGCACAGTTACTGTAATAATGAGACTGGCAGGGAAGGGGTTACCCTAGTGGGTGATCAAAGGGTCAAGTGTGAGCCTAGGGTGTGACGGTGGTGGGTATCAGACCCCTGGCCTTCTCATCCAACTTCTGACTAAAGACCAGGCAATCTCACACCCTGCCGTCACTTGCGTAACAATGCCACTCTAAGCTGCACCCGGCACACAGATTGTCCAGCTTGGGGGACCACAATCTAGATGCCAGCAGACTGAGAGCGATTGTCACTGGGCTCATTAAACAATTAAACCTTTCTCTGCCACCACCTCTACATTATAATGAGCCCAGAGGACACTCGTAATTTTAGAAATACCAATTATGACTTTAGAATATTCATCCGTAACACACGCTGTCACAGCAGACAGGAATGTCCGGAGGATTTATCCTAAACAGTAGCGCTCTTCAGGGGACAGGTTCTTTGGGGTCAGTTTGCGTTTAAGAGCTTAGAGACAAAAGTAACACTTTTCAAAATAAGGTTTAATTATAAGAAAGGTTAAAATTGGTGCACATAAAAATATTTACAGAAAATGGGTTACAAAGAAATAGAGACACAATACAGCAATTAAGAAGAAAAGATAAAGAATTAGAAATGAGATACTTGCATTCAAAGTCCCAAGTGTATCTTAGTTTCAGAAGCTGAACATTATCGGTCCTCCAGCTTGATGTTTCTGCTTTGATGGAAAAATGAGAATTGAGAGCTCCCTCAGCTTTCCTCTTTTTCTCTGACCCCCCCAGGGGGTGTCACCAGAAGTACTTGATCAATAAACACTGGTGCCATGGGCGGCCCCGGAGGCTCATAAACTGCTAAGGGGACCTCCCGTTTAGACAGATTTTACAACAGAATTCATATCTTGAAATATGTAATGGTTACATTCTTGAAACTGATATATTCTTGTGCAGTATTGAATTCTATTTTCATAAACACCAAACACAGGTTATCTCCTAATAACCTCTGACCCATAAGGCATCTGACAGCTAGCTTGTCTTCCATAGGAGTGAACGTAATCACGTTTCATCTTAATTTGATCGGTATTTTATGTGGCATTCAAATATATACTTTTTGTTAATATGTTATGTTCCTATCTGCATTTATAAATTGGGTATAAATTGTTGGATGTAGGCGTTACATTTTTAATTAACAACTGGGCTTGTGTAATTTACAACCCAGCCTGCTAAGACAAAGTTTGCTTCCTTTATGACCTGGCATCTGCCCGGGTCTGTTAAGATAATTCTTCTTTGAAGCTTGCATGTTAATTAGGATAAGATGGGGGCTAATTTAGTTCGAGGGATTGAGAGGGGGGAAGGGAAATCTCTCTGAGTACACATCTGCTGGCTACAGCTTTAAACGAAATGGTCGCCTGTGTCACTGGGCAACATGGATGCCCATGATGACAAAATAGTGTCCCAGCGCACGACACCATTACATAGGGGAGTGTTTACTAACTGTGGGGGGAGGGGCTTGTGAAATGACCATAGAGACATGTGATCCTGTATAGAAGGATCACAGGTGCTCTGTGATCATTTCAGAGAGAAGAATGGTCAGCTGTGTTTACAACAGCTAACTGTTCTTCTCTCTCAGCGGGGAGCAATCGCGGGTGCCCGGCTGCAATCGGTGATGCTGATCCCATGCATCGTCATCCCCACGACCAATGCAGTACTATGTCGTTTCTCCCATTCGAGCCAGCCTGCCGCAGTATAACTGCAGCGGGCGGTCGGCAAGTGGTTAAGTAGTAAAAAAAAACAGTAGTGACTAGGTACCATCAAAATAAAGCTCTATTTGTTAAAAAAAAATTATATATTGTTCATTTGCATACAGTGTTGCATGAAAAAAATCTCTATTTGGAAATTTCCGATGAAAATTGGTCACCAAGCGTGGGGCTGAGACATCTGCAGCGGGAACCGAAGACCCATCCTACGGACGGTAGCCCTTCCAATCTTCCAACCTTCCCCCAAAAGTATTTGGAGTCCAATTTTTCTTTAATCTCATACTGACCATGGTATCTGCAGCAGGAGCATGGTGAGAAGAAGGGTGAAAGAAGCGATTGAGGATCAGTGGCCTGAGCAGGGAGACATGGAAGGCATTGGGGATCCGGAGATGAGAGGGCAGGCAGAGCTTGAAAGCAACTGCATTGATGGAAAATTGGAAGGGACCAATGAAGCGAGGGGCAAATTTCACCGAGGGCACCCGGAGTCGGATGTGCTTGGTAGAGAGCGGGTATAAACTTAGGACCAGGACGACGATGGCAACGATGACGATCTGCTGCTGTTTTATGCCTGCAAGCAGCCAGATTAAGATTCTTAGAAACTTCTTCCCAGATTGAGTTGAAGGTCCTTTGGGTTTCAGCTACTGCTGGTATGAGAGAAGAGATTGGAACAGGAAAGGGAACGGATGGATGCTGCCGTAAACAGTAAGGGGTGAAGGGGTAAGTAAGTAAGTAAGGGGTGAACCATATTTTTTTTCTACAAAGAAAAACCCGGCTTTGACAGGTGAGTTGAATTTCCTGATGAAACCCTTTTGCAGGTTTTCCTGAATGTATTTAGACATGGCTTGTGTTCCTGGGATAGAGAGAGGGTAGACTCGGCCATGGGGAGGAGAGGTTCCTGGTAACAGATCAATGGAGCAGTCATAGTCTCTGTGAGGAGGAAGGCGATCAGTGGACTTTTTGCAAAAACATCATGGAAGGACTGATATTGGAACGGCAAAATGGGAGCTGTGGAGGTTTCAGCCAGAGGGACGGAAAGAGGTGGTAGTACCTTGGAAATACATTGTTCATGACACTGAGGCCCCCAAGCTAATACTTGTCCAGAGTTCAAATCTAGATGCGGTGAGTGTTTCTGCAACGATGAGAGGCCCAGAATGATGGGACTGGAGGATTTAGGCAGAATTAGGAAAGAAGTTTCCTCACCATGCAAAACCCCAATGTGTAATGAAATAAGAGGGGTTTGAAAATGGATGGGGCCAATTGGCAAGAAGGAGCCATCAACTGCGGTCATGGAGAGGGGTACAGTCAGGGCAACAAAGGGAATGCCCAACTCGGAGGCCAAGGATTGCTCAATAAAGTTCCCGGCTGTTCCAGAGTCCACATATGCAGAGAGTTGATAAGTATTTTGAGTCCAATGTATAGACATGGGTAGGGGAATACTAGGGAGGCTGACAGATCGGTCTAGATCACCTCCCTCAGAGTGACCTAGGCCCTGGAGTTTCCCAGACGAGCTGGACAGGAGTTCAAAAGATATCCTTTAACGCCACAGTAAAGGCATAAGCCCAAACCAACGTGATGGGTACGTTCCTCTGGAATGAGACCAGTTCGCCCTAGCTGCATAGGTTCTTCCATTTGAGAGGTTGGAGAGGGGGAGGATTCCATACGTTTTTGGGAAACCTGTGCTGGACCGTCAGAAGGAGGACGACTGGATCTGGTTCTTTCCAGGGCCCGCTCCTAAAAGCGTATGTCTATTTGAATGCTCAATGTGATCAAATCATTGTGATAGGAATGGTGCATCCAGCGACTTCATCCTTTACACGGTCAGATAGGCCTTGCCAGAAGGTAGTGGTAAGAGCCTCATTATTCCATGCGAGTTCAGCAGCCAGCATACAGAATTTAACTCCGTACTGGCCGACTGTCATTCCTTGTTGATGAAGACAAAGGAGCTGCTGGGCTCGTCAAATGTTTTCCAGAATGCATCCAAAAATGCATTGAGGTTGGAGGTGATAGGATCTTGTCATTCCCAGAGTGGGCAGGCCCAAGCATAACCAGAAAGGTGGAAGATATATGACACTTTGGTGCAATCTGCTGGAAAATGGAGGCTGGAAAGTTCAAAGTGGATGGAACACTGATTAAGCCACAACAAGCCTCAGGGTCACCAGAAAATTCAGGTGGTGGTGGCCAACACAGACAGGGATTGCCAGGTGTCGCAGGTAACATGGGAGCTGATGAGGCAGAAGCAGGGACTGAAGAAGTTGTGGTTACAGCGGCTTGCAGACAATCCAGGCGGGAGGCAAGATCCTGTAGAAACAGCATTATTTGCTCTTGATTTGCCTGCTGGAAGTTAAGTCTCTGAGCTAGGTGTTGCATTTAGTCTTCGAAGTGAAGTGAAAGACTCTCCGAGGAGCCCATGGCTTGAGGAAACTGTCATGGTACTAGTGGTGTGAGCCCACAGGCGAGCAGGTGACACGGGATCCCCCAGGGCGTGGAATCTAAGGGCCAGCCGGTGGTCTGCCAGGGACCTCCTCAGCTGTGTGTGTAACGCTCCTGCGTTTTACGTATGATGTGGATTTTCAGCTGCAGAAATATTCCACTTCAGTAGTCATGTAGAGAAACGCTGAGACACCATTCCCAACTCTCAATGACTCATCATGTGTGGATGATCTCAATTCAGCAAGTAAATACACACACTCAATAAGATGTTTCCTAGAGTGACTTATGTATATAGTAACACAGTGATGATAGGCTGAAGAGACAGGTTGGGTAGAGATGGTAGATGACAGACACTTGAAAGGAAATGTTCTTGAAAGTAAGATAGTAGCAGATGGGATGCAGATAGGTTTAGCAATCATGTATGGTAGTAGATGACAGAGTAGCAGGTGGACATACAAGAGAGATCAACCCAGTGCAAGAACAGGTGGTAGTAGGCTCAAGAGCTAGCAATCTTAGATAATGCAGATGTAGTAATAGTCCTTAGTATGCAGAGCTAGATAGTGTAAGCTTTAGTATAAAGGTTATAGAGGTTTCCCCTGTGGGGTACTTATCACTAATAGCAATGTAGCAGAGGAGAGGTTCGGCAAGAGCGGATGATCCGGTAGTGGGATACAGGGATCAGCGCAGCATGGTTCCGACAGCGAAGTAAGCTTGCAAGCATGTGAGCTTCAAGACAGGTTAGCATCAAGGCACAAAGCAGTTTGAACGAACACATGTGAGTGAGAGCTGGCGATCTAAATAGCCATCCAGTCCGGCGCTCAGTGATGACAGCATCAGTCTTAAAGGTGTATGCGCACCTTACCAAAAGAGAATGGTGGGGCGCATACACTTATGAAAGAGTAATTAGGGTACCCAAAGGTACCAGAACATTACAGTACCCCCCCCCCCTTAAGGCCGGCTCCTGAAGGCCTCTGGAGCTGGTTTGTCTGGGTACTTCGCATGAAAATTGCGGATTAATCTAGAGGCATGTATGTCAGAGGTGTTTAGCCAGGTGTCGTCTTGGGGCCCATAGTTCTTCCATCGAACCAAGTACTGAAGTCTTCCTCTGTGGATACGAGAATCCAGAATCTCTTTTATCTCATATTCTTCTCCACCTTCAACTTGTACAGGAGGAGGAGGTGGGATAGTACGCCTTATTCCTTGGTCAGGAACATGGGGCTTCAGTAGCGACACATGGAAAATGGGATGTATTTTGAGGTCTATTGGCAATGTAAGCTGTACTGCAGCTTTTCCAATAAGTTTCTTGATTGGGAAAGGTCCCAAGAACAGAGGTCCAAGCTTTTTGCTAGGGATTTTCAGTCTTAAATTTTTTGTTGAGAGCCAAACGAGGTCCCTGATAGCGTACTGAGGAGAAGGTCTTCTGCGAAGATCATAGTACTTCTTTTGTTGACTATGAGCGTGTGCAATGGTAGTATTAAGCAAACCCAGAGAGTCCTTTATTTGGGTAAGATAGTCTGAGGCTACTGGGTTATTTGAAGGAAGGATGCGTGGTGGAAGAATAGAGGGATGAAACCCATAGTTCAAGTAGAACGGACTTTGCTTGGTCGTACTGTGGGTTGCGTTGTTGTAGGCAAATTCTGCCAGAGGGAGAAGATCCACCCAATCATCCTGTTGGTAAGAAGTGTAACAACGTAAATATTGCTCGATGCATTGGTTGACTCTTTCAGTCTGTCCGTTGGTTTGCGGATGGTAAGGAGAAGTGAGCTTCCGCTCGATCCGTAGTATGTGACATAGTTCTTGCCAGAACTTGGAAATAAATTGTGATCCATGGTCAGACAGAAGAGTTTTTGGGATACCATGTAACTTAAAGACATGTTTCATCAGGAGTTCTGCCGTTTGTTTGGACGAAGGTAGTCTGCGAATAGCAATGAAATGTGCCATTTTTGTCAGATGGTCCACTGACACTAAGATGGTATTAAATCCTTTGGAAGGAGGCAATTCCACTATAAAGTCCAAGGACATAACTTCCCATGGAGTTTGGGGTATTGGTAGACTGCATAGTAGACCGGATGGTCTCGTAGTGTCAATTTTAGACCTGGCACAGACATTGCATGAAGAGACCAATGTTTGTATAGATGTTTTCATGTCAGGCCACCAGAATTGTCTGGTAATCAGATTAAGAGTCTTTGTCATACCCATATGTCCTGCCATAGGCACATCATGCGATAATTCCAAGATCTTGGTGCGTATGGTAGGTGGTATGTAAAGTTTGTCGTTGTAGTAGAGGAAGCCTTCTGCATCAGTATTTAGTTGTGGTGGGGGTGAATCCAAACTTATACCATGCAAAACCTCTTCCTTCAAGGAACGGACAACTCCAATAATGCGTTTGTGAGGTATTATAGGAACGGAAGGGATTTCAAAGTAGTTTTCTTCAGTTAGTCGTGATAGTGCATCCGCCTTTTTGTTCTTATCTGCAGGTGTGTAGGTCACTAGGAAGTTAAACCTTAGAAAGAATAGTGACCATCGTACCTGTCGGTGAGAGAGAGTTTTGTTAGTCTGAAGATATTGGAGATTTTTATGGTCCGTGTATATAAGTATTGGTAATTGGGTGCCTTCGAGTAGATGTCGCCAATTCTCCAGAGCCAATTTTATAGCAAGCAGTTCCTTTTCACCCACGGGGTAATTTATCTCTGGACTGCTTAGGGATTTAGAAAAAAAGGCGACTGGATGAAGTGGTGAAGTGTGAGTTGGTCGTTGGGAGAGTATTGCCCCTACTGCCATGTTTGACGCATCTACTTCCAGAATGTATTGGAGGGATGGGTCTGGATGGCGTAATATGGGAGCAGAAGTAAACCTTGTCTTTAACAGGTGAAAAGCTTTATTTGCTTCATCTGACCATTTGAATGTTTTTTTAATGCTAGTGAGCTGTGTGAGGGGTCTCACAATGTCAGAGAAGTTTCTGATGAACTTCCTGTAGAAATTCGAAAATCCAAGGAATCGCTGTAGCGCCTTGCGTGTGGTTGGTGTAGGCCAATCCTGAATGCAGGATATCTTACTCATGTCCATCTCGATTCCTGTTTTGGATATGATGTAGCCTAGAAACAGTACCTCTTCTTTATGAAACAAGCATTTTTCAGTTTCACATAAAGGTTGTGTGCAAGCAATCTCGATAATACTAGTCTTACATGTCTTATGTGTTCAGACAGGGATCGTGAATATATAAGTATATCGTCCAGATATACCACAACACAGACATCTAGTAAGTCTCTAAAAATATCGTTTATAAATCGTTGAAAAACTGCAGGGGCGTTGCATAGCCCGAATGGCATTACAAGATATTCGAACAATCCGTATCTGGTTCTGAATGCAGTCTTCCACTCGTGTCCAGCACGGATTCGAATGAGATTGTATGCTCCTTTCAGATCCAATTTTGAAAAATAGGTAGCTCCACGCACCTGCTCAATGAGCTCAGGGATAAGCGGTAGAGGATAGCGATCTTTTATTGTAATAGCATTCAATTGCCTATAGTCGATGATAGGCCTGAGACTTGAGTCCTTATTGCGGACAAAAAAGAGTCCTGCTGCTGTGGAAGAAGTGGAAGGTCTAATAAAACCTTTCTTCAAATTCTCATCCAAATAGTCTTTGAGATGGGAAAGTTCATCCTGTGAAAGAGGATAAACATGACCGAACGGCAATTTGCTATTTGGGAGTAGATCAATGCTACAATCATAGTCTCGATGGGGAGGTAGTGCTTGAGCATTTTTCTCAAGAAAAACCTCAGAGATCCTGATAACATAGTGGTGCAATCTCATCTGTCACCACAGACAGGATCTTCCCGAAGGACGGGAGGTTACACGTACCCTCGCAATAGCAAGAGAGGAAGACCAGGGTCCGTTCCTTCCAATCTATGGTTGGTTGATGTGTGTGCAACCAGGGAAGTCCCAACACAATGGGAAAGTGGGGTGAAGGTATTAGATCGAAGGTAGTGGTCTCCATATGAGACCCGTTAGTAGTGACTAGGAGTGCCTGTGTCTGATCAGTGATCGGACCAGAGGATAAAGGAACACCGTTAATAAGACTTACTGAGACAGGTTTAAGTTTAGAAATAATAGGAACTTTATTTAAATCAGCAAAACGTATGTCAATATAATTTCCACAAGATCCTGTGTCAATCATGGCCTTAGTAGTAATCCTGTTCTGGTCCCACTGTAATGTTAAGCAAACAGAAAGGTAAGGGTTAGTGATTGAAGTTGTCAATCCCCCTAGGAGGACATGTGAACACTCACCCTTCTTTTTGTAGACTAGGGGGACAGACGTTTATCTTGTGATCCGGGGATGCACAGTACAAGCAGAGATTACCAGATCGTCTTTTGGCTCTTTCCATAGTTGATAGAGGTGGGCGTATGGTTCCTACCTCCATAGGAACGGGGTCAACGGCCGAAATCCGAGAAGAACTGGATAATGGCATTCCCATTTTCTCAGCCTTTCTTTCTCGTAGTCTTCTATCTATGGTGATACTGAGTTGTATCAATGCATCCAGGGTTTTTGGCAGATCCGCTCGGGCGAGCTCGTCTTTAACGGCCTCTGATAGGCCAAGCCTAAATTGGGTTTTCAGAGATGCATCATTCCATTCTGAATCAAGGGTCCATCTCTTGAATTCTGCGACAAAGTCTTCTACAGGTCTCCTACCTTGTTTCAAGGATCTTAATTGAAGATCGGCAGTACTCTGCCTATTGGGATCATCATATAGGCTAGTGAGTTCTGCTAGGAACAAGGCATAGGAGTTGAGAAGCTGGTTGTTTTTCTCAAAAAGAGAGTCTGCCCAGGCCCGAGGATCGCCTGTTAGGTAAGAAATAATAGTACAAACCTTAATGTGATCAGTAAGGTAGGTACGGGGTTTTAGCAAGAAAAGTAACTCACATGCGTTTTTAAATTCGCTGAATTTTTTGCGATCGCCTGTAAATACCAAAGGAGGATTTATTTTGGGTTCAGGGGACTGAGCAGAGGTAAGTTGTGTTAGTCTAATTACCTGCTGCAACAGAGCCTGATTGTCTTCTTTTAATTCATCAAGTGCGTGTATTAACGCAGTTACTTGCTGTTTTAATTGTGTCATCTGAGTGGTTATTTCTGCTGAATCCATTTGTGGTTCGTTCAATCTGTAACGCTCCTGCGTTTTACGTATGATGTGGATTTTCAGCTGCAGAAATATTCCACTTCAGTAGTCATGTAGAGAAACGCTGAGACACCATTCCCAACTCTCAATGACTCATCATGTGTGGATGATCTCAATTCAGTCAATTCAGTAAATACACACACTCAATAAGATGTTTCCTAGAGTGACTTATGTATATAGTAACACAGTGATGATAGGCTGAAGAGACAGGTTGGGTAGAGATGGTAGATGACAGACACTTGAAAGGAAATGTTCTTGAAAGTAAGATAGTAGCAGATGGGATGCAGATAGGTTTAGCAATCATGTATGGTAGTAGATGACAGAGTAGCAGGTGGACATACAAGAGAGATCAACCCAGTGCAAGAACAGGTGGTAGTAGGCTCAAGAGCTAGCAATCTTAGATAATGCAGATGTAGTAATAGTCCTTAGTATGCAGAGCTAGATAGTGTAAGCTTTAGTATAAAGGTTATAGAGGTTTCCCCTGTGGGGTACTTATCACTAATAGCAATGTAGCAGAGGAGAGGTTCGGCAAGAGCGGATGATCCGGTAGCGGGATACAGGGATCAGCGCAGCATGGTTCCGACAGCGAAGTATGCTTGCAAGCATGTGAGCTTCAAGACAGGTTAGCATCAAGGCACAAAGCAGTTTGAACGAACACATGTGAGTGAGAGCCGGCGATCTAAATAGCCATCCAGTCCGGCGCTCAGTGATGACAGCATCAGTCTTAAAGGTGTATGCGCACCTTACCAAAAGAGAATGGTGGGGCGCATACACTTATGAAAGAGTAATTAGGGTACCCAAAGGTACCAGAACATTACAGTGTGCTGACCCCAGGTCATGACCCCTAGATTCACCCTGCTCACGAGGAGAGTACCCAAAGACACAATGCAGGCATGGATGCATGGATGGAGCAAAAGAAGAGCCGGATAACATGCCAAGGTCAGGGTGGGCAGCAGACAAACTTAATCAGGAGAACTAGCCAAGTTGGTACACAAGAGATCAGGCCAACAGAAGTTCAGGAATAATTGCACAGAAGGGGCTCAGGAACAAGTGTTGCTCAAGCAAACAGAAATTAGTCTAAGTGGGATTTAAATAGGGAGACACAAGGGAGGCTGGACAGGAAGTAGCCAGAAGGAAGGTATAATACCCATCAGGTGAAGCGGGCAACACCCATAGCTGCTAAGTCAGTGCAGCAAGAGCAGAGCACAAGCTTGTGGAACCACAGCAAAAGGTAAAAAACTTATGCAAACAGTAAGACACTGATCAGCTCCGCAGCTGATCTGTGACAGTCTGGTGAGTGTGGTGTGAAGTTGGGGATCACAACTTGGAGGGTGTAAAAAGGCACTCACATGGAAGACACTACATGGATGAACCACACATGTTGCACTAGTGTTGATACATTTTGGAGTAGCAGAGCACTATCATATATATTGGACTTTGATCACATTAATACGTTGCATTTAATTATAGCACTCAAACATTTTACATTTATATGTTTATTATAACTGCTGGTTATATTATTATAGGTATTTTAGTGCTGTACCCTACTTTCTGGGTTTCTGCTAAATAACTTTTCAAGGTGTCTAGGCACCTTGTGGCAGCAGCTGATAATAGGATTATATATATTTACTGTAAATAGCACAGGTGGTTTTGGTAGTTTTTCATAGAGAATACATGTCATAGAATTCGAGGAAGTAATTGTGTGAGGATCTTCACAAAGTAATTTTCCACCTTTGAGATGGTTCAGATTGATAGGAGAAGGAAATAATTGAAATACAATGTGGACATTAATATGACTTTACATTTTGACCATATTTTGACCATAGATACAATTTAAATGCACCATTGCAAATATTTTCAATGATTTTTTCATGGGAATTCAATTTTCTACTGGATAGATAATAAACATTTTGCAAAAAAATTACTCTGACAGCATCAAACAATACAATGAACAACTGATTTGCTCTCATCTGCTGTTTTATCAGAGCTCACTATTAACCTACTTTCAATTGAACATCTACATGATGAGGGGTGTGATGGGGAAGCTGTGGAAAATAACCAGTCATATGTGACTGCAATGTTTTCACTGAAGGCTCAACCTGCCATCAGAGCATTGTACTTTAAATTATTTTTGCACACCTTCTGACAGATTTGTTTCTTAGCTTGGTTTATTAACATTGTAGTAATCATAGCGTCAATGATGTACTTAGTTACAATATAGCTAAAAAAAATGATACCAGTGGTAAAAGAAAACATTAATACTGTTTGTACCCTAAAGAACACACACTACTTTCATAATGAAAGTATTGGCCATTCTTTGTTATCTGCTGGTAGAAGACATGCAAGACATGAGTGGTGATTAGTTGGTATTATACTGATGTAGTTGGCTTTTGAGAAAATTAAATTTCTCTGCACTATGCTGTAGGTGCTGCTGTCTTTTCTACCGTGCGTTATAGTGATTGTAAAGGTAAAAATGTTTATTTTTAAAAAAAAAAAATCATGTTATACTTACCTGCTCTGTGCAGATGTTTTGCTCCTCTTCTCGGCTCCACTGCTGGCACACCTGGCTCCTCCCCCTTTCAAGTGCCACCATGGCAAGCCACTTGATATGGCATCAATTGTGTGGGCTCGATCCTAAGCCGGTCTCTTTATGTCGTTGACACACACACTGTGGCTGAGCCCCATCCCCTGCTCCTTCCTCACAGGCTGTGATTGACAGCAGCAAGAGCCAATGGTTCCCACTGCTGTCTCCATGTCCAGTGAGGAGAGAGAGAGGATAGAGCTGCTGCTCTCGTAAACATCGCTGGATTAAGTTAAGTATTTAGGGGGGGCTAACACAGAAGTTTTTTATTACCTTAATGCAGAGAATGCCCAATGCAGAGCATGTATTAGGGTAAAAAAAAACTACTTTTACAACCACTTATTACAAATCAACCACATATACAATGCCATCAGATGTAGTAAGAGTAAGCACAAAAAAAACTTTTGAACTTTTAGAGCATTTAAAATGTTTGAGTTTCAACTTGTCCCCTCGGCAGCCAGTGCCCCTCTGCTCTAGCAGGATGTGGTCAAAGCATTGTATATCATAATATCAGGGAGGCTGCCACTTGTCGAGCTGTGAAGAGAAGTGGCCTTTGCCAACCATTTAAGACTTTCAGTGTTGAATTGAACTGATTGCAAGAATAAAACTTTATTTCCATTGAGTTTCATTTTAAATCTGTCAAATACATTCCAGATGCATCAAATCTTCCTCTATAATAAAGCAGCCATAGCCTGAGTAGAAAAACCTGTTCCCTCCCATCATACTGCAGAAAAAGACCCTTGCTATTAGTGTAGAAGCAATTGTCTCTCTGCAGCAGTCGAATATGTCCTCTGCTGGGCCAGACCTGTAGCTCTGAGTTAAGGCTGCATTCACACTTGAGCATAGCGTTTTTACCGCAATTTCACAGTGTTTTTACCGCGTTTTTGCGCGTTTGTATTTGGCGTTTTGCAGGCGTTTTTGAGCTTGGGCGTTTTTTTTATTAGCCATTAGGGAAAAATCATCATCTGTTACATCATTTGTTGCTATGTTTTAATATTTTTTCATCTACTTCCTGGGTGAATTTTCTTCTTCCTGTGTCAGTTCTGTTTTGCTGTGTTGTGTTGTGTATTGTGCTCTGCAAAGGTGAGTGCTCCATTGCTTCCGTTTTCGTCACTGGTCTTAATTTAACACTTCCTGCGTGTCGCCTATGGAGATTTTTAAGTACCCTAGTTTGTTGCCATTCCATTGGTGTGCGCAATTTTAAACCGTAATGTGTTAGGTATCTTTTTACTCGGTGTGAAATCATCTTTCACAATATACAAAGATATTGGGCTAACTTTACTGTTTATTATTTTTTAAATGCGGCGAAATGTATTTTTTCCCAAAAAATGGCATTTGAAAGACCGCTGTGCAAATACCGCGTGACAAAAAATATTGCAATGACCGCCATCACATTCTCCAGAGTCTTTGCTAAAAAGATATATATACAGTGGGTACAGAAAGTATTCAGACCCCCTTAAATTTTTCACTCTTTCTTATATTGCAGCCATTTTCTAAAATCATTTAGGTTCATTCTTCTTCCTCATGAATGTACACATAGCACCCCATACTGACAGAAAAACACAGAATTGTTGACATTGTTGCAGATTTATTAAAAAGGAAAAACTGAAATATCACATGGTCCTAAGTATTCAGACCCTTTGCTCAGTATTTAGTAGAAGCCCCCTTTTGATCTAATACAGCCAGGAGACTTTTTGGGAAAGATGCAACAAGTCTTTCACACCTGGATTTGGGGATCCTCTGCCATTCCTCCTTGCAGATCCTCTCCAGTTCTGTCAGGTTGGATGGTAAACGTTGGTGGACAGCCATTTTTAGGTCTCTCCAGAGATGCTCAATTGGGTTTAAGTCAGGGCTCTGGCTGGGCCATTCAAGAACAGTCACGGAGTTGTTGTGAAGCCACTCCTTCGTTATTTTAGCTGTGTGCTTAGGGTCATTGTCTTGTTGGAAGGTAAACCTTCGGCCCAGTCTGAGGTCCAGAGCACTCTGGAGAAGGTTTTTGTCCAGGATATCGCTGTACTTGGCCGCATTCATCTTTCCCTTGATTGCAACCAGTCGTCCTGTCCCTGCAGCTGAAAAACACCCCCACAGCATGATGCTGCCACCACCATGCTTCACTGTTGGGACTGTATTGGACAGGTGATGAGCAGTGCCTGGTTTTCTCCACACATACCGCTTAGAATTAAGGCCAAAAAGTTCTATTTTGGTCTCATCAGACCAGAGAATCTTATTTCTCACCATCTTGGAGTCCGTCAGGTGTTTTTTAGCAAACTCCATGCGGGCTTTCATGTGTCTTACACTGAGGAGAGGCTTCCGTCGGGCCACTCTGCCATAAAGCCCCGACTGGTGGAGGGCTGCAGTGATGGTTGACTTTCTACAACTTTCTCCCATCTCCTGACTGCATCTCTGGAGCTCAGCCACAGTGATCTTTGGGTTCTTCTTTACCTCTCTCACCAAGGCTCTTCTCCCCCGATAGCTCAGTTTGGCCAGACGGCCAGCTCTAGGAAGGGTTCTGGTCGTCCCAAACGTCTTCCATTTGAGGATTATGGAGGCCACTGTGCTCTTAGGAACCTTAAGTGCAGCAGAAATCTTTTTGTAACCTTGGCCAGATCTGTGCCTTGCCACAATTCTGTCTCTGAGATCTTCAGGCAGTTCCTTTGACCTCATGATTCTCATTTGCTCTGACATGCATTGTGATCTGGAAGGTCTTATATAGACAGGTGTGTGGCTTTCCTAATCAAGTCCAATCAGTATAATCAAACACAGCTGGACTCAAATGAAGGTGTAGAACCATCTCAAGGATGATCAGAAGAAATGGAAAGCACCTGAGTTAAATATATGAGTGTCACAGCAAAGGGTCTGAATACTTAGGACCATGTGATATTTCAGTTATTCTTTTTTAATAAATCTGCAACAATGTCAACAATTCTGTGTTTTTTTTCTGTCAGTATGGGGTGCTATGTGTACATTCATGAGGAAGAAGAATGAACTTAAATGATTTTAGCAAATGGCTGCAATATAACAAAGAGTGAAAAATTTAAGGGGGTCTGAATACTTTCCGTACCCACTGTATATATATATATATATATATATATATATATATAATGTTTGGGGGTTCTACATAATTTTCTAGCTAAAAATATTGATTTAAACTTGTAAACAACAAGTGTCAGAAATGGGCTCGGTCTGGAAGTGGTTAAAAGAGAATATTTGCTATATTTACCTATAGGGTAAGGTGACCAGATTTTTAAAATGAAATCCAGGGACATTTTATTATTTTTAATTGGCAAATGGTAAACTATTTTATAAGCATATTTTCCTCAAATTATATATGCAGTATACGTGGTATCTGTTTATGGAATGATTGTATGATATATTCATTATTTCTCCCATTTCGCCCATGGGATAAAAAAAAAGAAAGATACTTCTTAGAATTTTTTGGGATATGACTACCAAATGTTAAAAAGATAAGATAGAGAAAAAACGTTATAAAGTATTAAAGGGGTGTGGAGTGTATGGCTGTGGGTGGTACATGATGGTGGAGAGGTGTGGAGTGTATGGTGGTGGGTGGTACATGTAGGAGAGGGGTGTGGAGTGTATGCCGGTGGGTGGTACGTGTAGGAGAGGGGTGTGGAGTGTATGGCGGTGGGTGGTACGTGTAGGAGAGGGGTGTGGAGTGTATGGTGGTGGGTGGTGCATGTAGGAGAGGGGTGTGGAGTGTATGGCTGTGGGTGGTACCTGTAGGAGAGAGGTGTGGAGTGTATGGCGATGGGTGGTACATGTAGGAGAGGGGTGTGGAGTGTATGGCGGTGGGTGGTACGTGTAGAAGAGGGGTGTGGAGTGTATGGCAGTGGGTGGTACATGTTGGAGAGGGGTGTGGAGTGTATGGCGGTGGGTGATAAATGTAGGAGAGGGGTGTGGAGTGTATGGCTGTGGGTGGTACATGTAGGAGAGGGGTGTGGAGTGTATGGCGGTGGGGGGTACGTGTAGGAGAGGGGTGTGGAGTGTATGGTGGTGGGTGGTACGTGTAAGAGAGGGGTGTGAAGTGTATGGCTGTGGGTGGTACATGTAGGAGAGGGGTGCGGAGTGTATGGCGGTGGGTAGTATGTGCAGAAGTGGGGTGCAGATGGTATAAAAGTATAGGGTGTGAATGAGTCCTAATTTATTGCTCCAGCGCTGCAGAGGCCATTTGGCAGTGCAAAGCATGGAACAATTGAAGTTAGCTGTACAGCACTAGTACTGGGCTCTAGTGCTGTCACTGACCCTCCCCTATCTCAAACCCCTTCCTCAAGCCGCTGCACACAAGTCTCAACATCTTGCATAACCCGTCAACTCACCTCCCTCAACAGATTCCTCTGAAAAAACTTCTGCAGGCATCCTCCCAGCGGAATCATTAGCAGCCAGAAGCTCCACCTCTATAGTCTTTTTGCAAGCAGCACTGGAGGACACTAATCGGGGGTGCTGGGGAGTGCTGAGAGAGGTCCACCAGTGCCCATCAATGCAGCCTGATCAGTGCCCATCAATGCAGCCTCACCAGTGCTCATCAATGCAGCCTCACCAGCGCCCACCAATGCAGCCTGATCAGTGCCATTAATGCAGCCTCACCAGTGCCAATCAGCTCAGGTTCACCAGTGCCCATCAATGCAGCCTCATTAGTGCCCATCAATGCAGCCTCACCAGTGCCCATCAATGCAGCTTCACCAGTGCCCATCAATGCAGCCTGATCAGTAAATGGAGATTAGAGAGAGGAGAGCTGCCGGATTACACAGATCGGGGATCTCCCGCTTACCCAGCGTGGCCACTGTCATATGAAATCCTGCCTCCTGGACCGACTCCTATGATATACTTCAGCAGTGTGCTGTCTATCATAAGAGTAGGTCCAGGATGCGGGACTCCATATGACAGCAGCCGTAAGGTAAGCGGGAGATCCTTGCTCTGTTAATCAAGAGGTGCTCGCCGTCCCCCCCTTCCCCTCTGAGGCAGCCCAAAGGCCAAGCAGGACCCATGCTAAGGCCGGCCCTGGGCGCCCCCCTCTGGCTCTGGGGGGGGGGGATTCAGCTTATGGCTGAGGTAAATTTTTACTCAGCGGGGAGGATTCCCCCATCCACACTGGAATCAGATCAGTTTTTTTTATTTAACCATTGACTCAAAAGTGGTAGTAAAACGTAAACCCCGCTTGGAAATTTTTAAAGTCTATTTAAGGATTACTTGTATGGAAAATAAATATCTCTTTAGGAGAGAGTTTAGGAGACATGTTTAGGAGAAATTTACCCTGGATGCAGCCAGTTGCGTCACTGGCGCATGTGCTCCCAAGATACGGCATACCTTGCTGGACCTTCAGAGCATTGTGCTGGAACTAAGGGTTCCTGGGGCTGAATACAAATTGACCCCCACTAATCAGCCAGTATATACACAGCTATAGTACAGTGTTGTGTGCATAGGTGCTGTTTAGCTGCCTCTGAATACAGCAGACTATCTTCCCTGTGTGCCCTGTGATTGTAGTGTGAGTTGTAGAAGATGATTGGAGACTAGAGGGGATCCAGCAGCACTCACATTAGTTATCAGCACCTGAGTCAGTGAGGATCAACTACCATTATTTGATAGATTTGGTACTGTATGTTGTTTTCCTAACCTCCCACAGACAAAGTTCTCTCTCCCCTCCCATAAAGTTATATTTGGTAACTTCTTCCCTGCCTGAATGCACTTTTGATATATTAAAACAGCCTGTTGCTGTGAAACTCACCCCTGTTCTTCCTGTCACAAAGTCATAGCCCCAGCTCCACACAATAGCTGCCGTGATTTACTTACTGCATGTGGTGGAGAGACGTTCCACTGAAGATGTCTGCCGGGAGCAGGGGGAGGACTCAGAGGGAGGGGGAAAGAGCAGCAGAGTGCCAGACTGCCCTCAGATCAGCCAATCATAGATCAGCTATACCAAAACTCGGACAAGAGCCAAGCCCTCTGTTTCTCCTCTACCAATAACAGGCAGTCAAAAACTGCTCTGGGAGGGTTCAGAGCTCCCAAACCTCCTGCCCAGAATCAGCCCTACAAAGTGGGGACAAAACCGGGGACAGATTCGGTCTGGGGACAGAGTCCTCAATCCGTGGACTGTCCCAGGAAAAAGGGGACATCTGGTCACCCTACTATAGGGGCCTGTCAGGGTAAGCTATATGGGGTACAAAGGTTAATAAAAGCAGCCTGCGTGCTAAAACTTAGTTCTAAACTTAGTTCAAACATGCAATCAGATAAATACCATATACTGACATTTCTAAACATATGCAGAATGATTGCTAAACTTACTCATCTTTCACATTTACATCAAAAGCATTTCAGTCTGTGAAAACTTGCTGGCCAATATTGTCCCTCTCTTTGGTCCTGCTTTTGTAATTTGAGTCCTTCTTGTCGTATACGCAAGGGGGTGCCTTGACCATGCGTATGAATGACTCCGGATCAAACAGGGTTAAATGCCCCATTTTTCCAGGTGTGATATGGCTGCTTTGGGACTTCCTGATAAAAATGTTGTCATTTCCTTTTGGGAGGTAACTTTTCATTTGTGCAAAAAAAGCACCAAGCCGCGTGACAAAACGTGCAAAAAACACGCGAATCGCGCGTTTCAATGTTCTTCTATGGAAGTTAAAATCTGCCCGATTTGAGCTACAAGAAAAGCTCCAGAACTTTTTTGAGCTTCAGGCTTCAGATGACTTGAAGTGGAGATGTGAACCATCTCCATAGAGAATCATTGATTATTTCTCCTCCAGCGTTTTGTAGCTTCAAGCTACAAAACGCTCAGGTGTGAATGGGGCCTAAGTAAAGCTCATGTTCTCTGCTGCCTGGAGAGCTTTAGCTCTGATTTAGCAGAGGGCATGTTGGACCTCTTCAGGGTCCTACACTGTTCTGCATCATCTTCTTGTGACATCTGGAATACTGTACACAGCATTTACTGGGATCTTATTGGAAGCAGCAGCAGCTTGTCTACTAGCTTTCTAGTTCAGAAAGCAAGGTAAGGTACCTATATGTTCTATTTTTTCTTTTTACTGTAAAACTGCTACTTATGATGGGAATGGATTCCTAAAATATTAAGTGAAAGGAATTGTAAAGGCAGAAGTTTTTTTTTTTTTTAATCTTAATGCATTCTATGCATTAAGATTAAAAAAACTTCTCTGTGCAAAAGCACCCCTAAGCCCCCTAATACTTACCTGAGCCCATCTTTATCCAATGATGTTGCAGGAGTGTCTAAGCTGCCTGGAACTCCCCTCCTGATTGGCTAAGATGGTATCACAGTGCGATTGGTTCCCACTGGTGTCAATCAAAATCATTCAGCCAATCAGGTGAGAGGGGGCAGGGATGGGTCGCGGCTCCATGTCTGAATGGACACGAGGAGCTGTGACTTGTCTTGGGTGCCCCCATAGAAAGCTGCTTGCTGTGAGGGGACTCAACAGGAGGGAGGGACCAGGAGCAGAGAAGAGGGACCCAAGAAGAGGAGGATCAGAGCTGCTCTGTGCAAAACCAACTGCACAGTGCAGGTAAGTATAAAATGTTTGGTATTTAAAAAAAAAAAAAAAAAAAAAAAGACTTTACAATCACTTGAACCTTGCATTTGAGTGCAAGGTCCACTATATGAATATGCATTATTGATTCTATATTCTACAGCTCATTTGAGTGCAAATATTGTATATAAATGTGACCAAGGTGAATACTGGCATTTTATTTTTACAACAGTATTATAAAGCAATTAACAGATTTATATTTTTAGATTACTTTTTTTTTTTCCATTTTTTTAGATTACTTTTTTACATGCCTTTAAATGTTTCAGTTTTAAGTAGTAGTGGTAGTAAATAGTTAGCGTGAAAACTTCAGGAGCCAGACAAAATATAATAAATAGCAATCTTGATTTGCATAAATATCATTTATTTGTTTATTGTTTTTTTACTACTAAACAATCATGTAAATTTTGCAGAGCTTATCATAACTGCAGATTACTAAAATAGGCATGGAATTCTGAGGGATGACAATGTCCTTTACCCAGTAATTCTATAATCAGCTGACAAATGTCACTGGTAAGCCTTCTTTAGCTTGAAATCTCATAGCACAAAACAATATCCTACGCAGAAAAGTTAAATACAATGTCAGATTCCTGTATACATATGGATATTTTTGCATGCATGCACGCATGCACACACATGCATGCACACATTTTTTAATAGTAATATTTTCTCTTGCAATATATAATCCTTTACCTTAGGTTAACTCAGGGGTCAGCAACTGTTTGCAAATTAAATGATAAGTTCAACTTTTTTTTTTTCATATCAGATTGTATAGTGTACGGCCAACGTTATATACCTAAAATGAGCTGGTTGCACTTTAACTAGCATTAATTGCTAATGGCACAGGACAGCATAGGGCTACCTTATGTGTGTCAGGAGAAAAATTAGCCAAAATAACATGCGCTCCCACTACACTAAGTGTGAATGTGGACTAAAGTTAAATTGTTTTGTTTACACAAGAACAGTGAGGCTCAATTCACATCTGTGTGTTTCCAAAGATATGGCAAACCTCACAAAAATGTGCATGCTTTGCTTTTCATTTCAGGAACATGCTGCAAATACACCAAAAAGCACAGTAAAAAACGCACAACAAAAAAATGCTAAGGCTTTTTAGGGCGACCGTTCAGCATAGGACAGCCCATTCAAGTTACATACAGTAGTTACATAGTTTGTCAGGTTGAAAAAAGACACAAGTCCATCTGGTTCAACCAAAAAAAAAAAACAGTATTGAAAACACAACCATACAATCCCATATACACAATCCTATACCCATTTTTGATCCAGAGGAAGGCGAAAATAAACCCCAGCAAAGCATGATCCAATTTGCTACAGCAGGGGAAAAAATTCCTTCCTGATCCCCCGATAGGAAATCGGGTATTCCCTGGATCAACTTTACCTAAAAAAAATTTTAATACCCATTTATATTATGTACACCTAGGAAAGAATCCAGGCATTTTTTAAAGCAATCTAGTGAGCTAGCCAGAACCACCTCTGGAGGGAGTCTATTCCACATTTTCACAGATCTTACGGTGAAGAAACCTTTCCGTATTTGGAGAGGAAATCTGTTTTCCTCTAGACATAAAGAGTGCCCCCTTGTCCTCAGTGTTGACCTTAAAGTGAACAACTCAACACGAAGTTCACTATATGGACCCCTTATGTATTTATACATGTTGATCATATCCCCCCTTAATCTCCTCTTCTCAAGAAAGAATAAATTCAGTTCCTCTAATCTTTTCTCATAGCTGAGGTCCTCCATGCCTCTTATCAGTTTGGTTGCCCTTCTCTGCACTTTCTCCAGTTCCCCGATATCCTTTTTAAGAACTGGTGCCCAAAACTAAGCTGCATATTCCAGATGAGGTCTTACTAATGATTTGTACAGGGGCAAAATGATATCTCTCTCTCTGGAGTCCATGCCTATGTTAATACAAGAAAGCACTTTGCTTGCTTTGGAAACAGCAGCTTGGCATTGCATGCTATTATTAAGCTTATGATCTACCAGAACACCCAGATTTTCTCCGCTTTGGATTCCCCCAGTTCTACTCCACCTAGTATGTATGATGCATGCATATTCTTAGCCCCCAAGTGCATAACCTTACATTTATCAACATTAAACCTCATTTTCCACATAGTTGCCCAATGAAACAGTGCATTGAGGTCAGCTTGTAAGTTGGAGACATCCTATAAAGAAGTTATTCCACTGCAAAGCTTGGTGTCATCTGCAAAGATTGAAATGGTACTTTTATACCCAGACCCTATATCATTTATAAAGATATTAAAAAGTAGGAAGGTGACTTCCCTAGCATACAAATGGATCAATTACACCCCAATAGATTTGTCAGACCCATACAAAGAAAAATAGGAAGACACTCTGGATATAAAGATCTCAGCTGCACAATGGAGGAAGTCGTGTGTCTTTGCGTACAAATGCTCTCTCAGCACTAAACTACAAGAAAACGCCTTCAAAATAAGGACACAGTGGTACAATACACCAGACAAACTTGAAAAAATGGTTTCCGAACAGCTCCGATAACTGCTGGAGATGCGGAGCAGCTCGGAGTAATTTCTCCCACATCTGGTGGACTTGTCCTAAGATAGAGCAATTCTGGAGAGAAATTGCTTTTTGGACAAAGCACATCTCCGGACAAGACCTAGTTTTTGACATCCCAACCTACCTTCTACATATTAACACGTTGCCTTATTCTACATACAAATCCTCAATAGTCAGACACATGTTGAATGCAGAAAAATGTCTTATCCCCCCAAATTGGAATTCCGTAAACCCACCACGAATCTAAAATAAACCAAATATACGAAATGGAAAGGACACTGGTAATGAAGACCGACAGGACTGAAAAATTCCGTAAAATGTGGTCACCATGGACACTTTTTACAGTCTCTCCTGACTATCTCACTCTAACATCCTGAAAGAGTTCTCCCGAGACCATTAACCTGAATATTGCTTATTAAGCACTTCCTGGGAACGGGTCCTTCCAGAACTATGCGGTCCTGATCCCCCCTTTCCTCCCCCCCACCCCTCCTATTGTCCCCCCATCATCCTCCTACTCGTTTTCTGCCTCTTTCTTTTCTCTCTTATCCATTCCCCCGGATCTCTGGTTGTACCCCTTCTCTTCTTGCTCGACCAGAATTGGGGATGCTTCTAATACAACCCACTACAATTTCTGCCATTTCAATTTATTAATACATAGTTATACTATGAACCAAACCACACAGTTATAACCAGGATTTCTGGAGTCTTTTTCATTATCTCGAAGTTTTATTGCCTCAAATCCATTAGTTTTAGAGTCTTTAATTGAGATACATGCTTTACTTGACTTAATTATATGTTGATTCTTTGAACAATGTATCGGTCAATTTAAATGTTACTTGGTGTATATATATAAGTGTTACATATTTGCTTTTTTCTATTTTTGTACAAATGTACAGTTAACTGTAACGTGTGTTAATTTTTTCAATAAAGCACTTTTTTGTGAAAAAAAATAAAAATAAATAAAAAGTAAGGGTCCCAACACTGAACCTTGGGGTACACCACTGATAACTTTAGACCATTCAGAGCAAGAATCATTAACCAATACTCTCTGAATTCTATCTTTTAGCTAATTTCCTATCCAATTACAAACTGATCTTTCCAAGCCAGTAGACTTTACCTTACACATTAGTCGTGTGTGGGGAACTGTGTCAAACGCTTTTGCAAAACCCAAGTATACTACGTTCACAGCCACCCCTCTGTCCAAGGTTTTACTTACCTCCTCATAAAAAGAAATTAGGTTTGTTTGACAACTTCTGTCTGTCAAGAATGAATGGGCTGCCCTATGCGTGACAAGTGAAAACGCCACCCCCCAAATAAAAAACCTTTGCGGGAATGTGAGTTCCTGCTATGTGAAGATGTGAACAGGGCATTACAGCTGAGTGTGTCTATCCACTCCCTCCTATGAACTTGTATAAAGATGGCCATACAGTATGCAATCTGATTGTACAATTTCCTTTTTGTACTTGTATACATACAGTACTTACTACATACTTTGTATTTACTAGAACTATGGGACAGGAGAAGCCACCTGAAACAATCGATCAATTTGAATCAAATCAGCCCGGCCCTTGCACTATATAACTGATGGGAGATCTAAAGGATAATTATACATTCAGATTGTAATGTGTATGGTCACCTTAAGGAAAGAAGTAGGTGGTGATATTGTAATGAGGGAGGTGAGGTCCAGACTGCTAATACACGTCCTATCACATGCTTTTCTGATGCAAAAACACAGAGAATGATGGGAGCTGACCTATTAAGGTAAGTGAGAGATAAGAACATTGAGATTGCTGAGCCAGAAATTATATTACAAATGGATTCTATTTTTTGTTAAAAGTGAAATTCTGATTGAAAAGGTGAACTTAAGTTTTAAATTAAGCCTTAGCATTTTTTTTTTTTTAAAAATGGCCCCAGGAGCTTTATGCCCTATTGTACTAGTATGCACTGCTGTACCAGGTTTGGACACTTCGGCCCCTTGATAAAATTAGTCCAACACATGCGCACAAGAGTCACATATTTATATCAGAGAGCAGTGACATAAATGTATGCTGAGCTGCGCATGTACAGTTCAGCGTACATAAATACTGACAGGCAGGAAGAAGCAGTTATGACAGAAGAGACCAAAGAAACATACTTATCAATGTTTGTGAATTGAGGGGAGTATACCATCGGTTAAAGGCTGTTCCATCCTTGTATACTACATGAAAAAAAAAAAGAATCTCCCATATAACTTTGTTGCAACCAAAAAATGTTATACCAAACAATTTTTATTAAAAATAAAAAGTTTATTTATACAAAAGAAAATGGTTAAAAAGTCAATCTATACATAAAACACTCTGTTTTTTTAAGTGCAATTTGTCATCAACTTTCCACTTACCAGGAATTAAATTTACAGACACCATACAAGATTGAAGAATTGTGTTGCCACCAATCTTCCCAATGTTTTTCAACTGTAGCCAGTCTACTTCAGGGGATGTTTGGTGGGACATGCCATGATGAAATCAACAGAAGAGAGTATAGAGGTCAAATACATATACAGTACTTGAAATATATGGAGGCCAAATGGCCACAAAATGTATACTTATACAGATAGACCAGATTTGTACAAATGTCAAATTACTGCATCACATCCTAGGGCTATCACAGGTCAAAGCAGTGGAGCCACAAGGGATCGGGGGGATAGCCAAGCAGGGCAGACCTTAAATGAACAGCATGCCCTCCCAACAATCTGAAAGTTTAAAATATGAACTATAAAAGCAAATCAGTATGAGTATAACTTGTTGTTTCTCTAAGAGACTGTACTTGAGCATTTAAAAAAAAAATGCAATTGACAAAAAAAGGGAATATTATATATATGTAGCACCCTCCTAGGTAGGTGCTAGGTAACCTACAGGGGAGACCTTGTCTGCTTATCAGCAGGGTCCAATTGTTCAGCTAGGCTGTCATGGGTCCTCAGATGTGACTGTTGAGTTGGGGAGTCTCCCCACTGTATCCAACGAGGGCTCTCATTGGACAGTGGAAGAAACCTGATCAATAGCACACCAGGGCTTGTATTTGCCCAGAGGGCAAATTCTGCTGCAATGCATCCTGAGAGGGGGAATAAATCTGTGGGGAAATCACATGGCAGGATGTCTTTGGTGGGAAGCAGAGTCCCAGGAGGAGGGTGATGTCTGTCTCTCCTCCTGATGTAAAATAAAGTTAAAACAGCACTTGCATCATAAGAAAATGCATAAAACTAATAAATATATTATATAGGTGCAAAATGGTCAATATGAATATAAATAAAAACCATCAATGAATCACAATAATAGTATAATATTCAAGCAATAAATCACCATAAGATAAGAATGTTCTTATAAAAAGTCCTTAAATATTAATGTGGAAGGTATAAGGTGCTCAGGTGCAATAACCGTCCGATCAAAACGGTGCTCAGGTGAGTGACCCGTCCCTCCAGGTCCCCTACTCACCACAGATATGTATAATAAGCGCTTGAAATAATCGTGTGCGGTTGTGGCAACCAGGCTCCAATGGTATTGCTCCCAAGGAATGAGGAAAGCCTTAATTAGGATCACTCCAAACAGGTCTCCGTTTTCATCCAAATAAAAAGAAAAAGAAGGGGGCCGATAGTGTTATACGTTTTTTATATTTTTTATTCCCCCAAAGCATAAGTTATACTTACAGACATGTATAATGTACTCGCATTGGATACAAACAATGGATGAGGTACGCCGCGGATGGCGTGCGTTCCACCGATTACAGGAAGTAAAACCGGATGTGACGATGCGTGGTTGTGTGCCGGAAATTACGTCAACGCGTTTCACCCGTAAAATGGGCGTTTTCAAAGACATCACTTCTGTGTCTCTCCTCCTGTCAGCATGAGGAAAGGTGTCCTGGGCGCTCAGCCTAGAGGACGGAAGGTTGAGCTGAGCTGCAGAGAGGGATCTAGTGTGCTGAGGACCATGTGGAGCTATTGGGGTTTGAGTTTCCAGGAAAGCAGAGTCCTGAGTACTGTGAACTGCCCCGGGGTCTGCCTAGGATAGGAGACCACTCCAAGAGGTCAGAGGGATCCAGGATCCAGCACACCAGGAGGAAGCTTAGAAAGGGGGTGCCTGAGTCTTAGCCCTAAAGAGAATTCTATGAGAGAGGGTGCCAGTGCCATGAAGCGTTAAGAGTTGCAGCAGTGTTACAAGTAGCTACTGTACCTCAGCCAGGAGGATTAAAGGGAGCTGTGCAAAGGACTTTGTGTCACCAGGGATTGTCAAAGTCGGTTCAGTGTTAACAAGACAGCAAGTCAGCGTTAACCAGCGCCAACCGGCATTGACCGGCATTCAGCCGACGTCAAGTCAGCATCAAGAGGCATTTTATTCAGTTGTCCCATTACATTGTGTATAGTCGAGCCAGAGAAGTATCCCACTCATTCCCTTCTCCCATCCAAGTTCCTAAAATAAATACAAAAACCAAAGATGCTGGACTGTTTCTTGTCTCAGTGCTCACACTTGGAGAATATGCCTAAATGTGCTGTTGTTACTAGGGGTAACCCTGGCAGACCCACATCCAGCACAAAGGCTTGAAATCCTGCTACATATATCTTACTTAGCCAGTGATATTAAGAGGCATGTATGAAGGTATTGGGAGCTAGATTTGAGTAGCCATACATTAGCCCTAAAAAAAGAAACCGGAAACAGGAAAAATCAAACTAGTATGCAATGATGATCCAAGATGGGGATATTATATGATGGGGCTGTATGGAACACACAGTGGCTAGAAATGTACCTGCATAGCAGCAATGCACCATATGTGACCCGGATGGCTGGGACTGCAAATGTGGCCCTTTTATATAGGGCCTCAAAATGTGGGTGGGTTTGGCAATGCTGGTCAGCTGGGCACCCCGCTTGGCACCTGCCCTCCCATTCTTCCGATGCCCCAGTGTACGGCTGGGAACACAATACTTCACGCTGAAAGTTTCCATTCCAAACCCCTCATTAACTCTATTCCTTATAGTCAGTATTTGCGACTAAGGGGGAACTGTTCACATTTAAATAGAAGCCAATAACCTTAGAAATAGATTTAGAGAGGGGATATATTAGTACATGTCTCCGCAAGGCCTATAATAGGGCCATTAGACCTTCCAGAGATAAACTTCTATTTGAAAAGAAAGAGGCTCCTAAACATCTGGTATCAAAACGCGTAATCCTTCACCATACAAACCAACAATCAGTGATCAGAAGAATTCTTTACAAACCCTGGTTAATTTTAGCAGATGATAAGGTGTTAAAATGAAAAACCAGCTATTACATTTAAGAAAGCAGCTTCATTGAAAGATAAATTAGTAAAAAGCTAGTTCCTTGGTGAAGGGAGAGGGGATCCCTGTGGACAATTAGTCACCGACCCTTGTGGGGGTTGCTCTTACTGTCCCTATATGCTAGGGGGAAATAATATCATGCCTCCCAATGGCGAACACTATAATCTCAAACATTTTGCAAAATGCTGCACTAAAGGTGTGGTTTATATGGTTTCCTGTGAGTGAGGGTCATTTTATAGTAAAAGGTATAGGGTCATTTTATATTGGGAAGACCAAACAAGAATTTTAGCAATGCATCTACAGACGCATTCATAGCATGAATACATGCAATCCGGAATTACTATTAGGCAGACATGTGATCTCAGCCCACAATCACAGATTTCCCAAGAATAAATTTACAGCCATTGATATATTCACATATCCCAAAGACAAGGGGATTAAAACAAAATTCTTCTACAATTAGAGCAGATATGTATTTTCAGTTTATAAGCCACGTCCTTTCCTGGCCATAACATTTAAGCCTTTTCTAAAGGGGTTTGTGTCAGGCAAAACAGATTAGTGATAGTATGAACTAAATGCAAGTATGGATTGGCCTGAACACCCCCCCGTTTGGTTCGCAGCAGAACTCCCAAACAGGGAAATGTTTTAACCTGAATGGCGAACTCCACTGAAGTCTATGGGAGCTGAACAGGAAAAATCAAAAGTGCCCATTTTGGAGGCTTATATGCAAGTCATTGGCATAAAAGAGGTATGGGGGTCTGGGTACTGCCCTGGGGGACATGTATCAATAAAATTGTAAAAATAAACAATTGTTTTTCGGGAGCAGTGATTTTGATTATGCTTCACCACTTAAGGACCGCCCGCAGCAGTTTTACTGCGGCAGGCAGCCCCTCCTGCGCAAACTGACAAAGGACTACATCGGTAGCGCGCCTGCTGCTAGGGGGGCTAGCAGGTGCCGCCGCCAATGCACTCCCACCCCCCACTCAGCAGGTTGGACTCCGATGCATGGGGCTGGTGACTCCGATTGCCGCCGCCCACCCGCGATCGCTCCCTGCTAAAAGAGAAGAACGGTCAGCTGTTGTAAACACAGCCGACCGTTCTCTCTGCAATGATCACACCTTCTATATAGGATCACAGGTCTCTATGATCATTTCAAAAGCCCCCCCCCCCCGACAGTTAGAAACACTTCCCTATGCTTACATTTAACCCCTTGATCACCCACTGTGTTAACCCCTTCCCTGCCAATGTCATTATTACAGTAACAGTGCATATTTTTAGCACTGATAATTGTAGTAATGTCACTGGTCCACCCACAAGTGTCAAAGATGTCAGTTACCAAAAATATGTGGCAGAAAACAAATTGACCTAAAATGATGAAAAAAATAGATTTTTAAATTTTTTTTTTTGGGGGGGGGGGGGGGATTGTTATGTAGCAGAATGTAAAAAATATAGGTTTTTTTTTTTCAGAATTGTTGCTATTTTTATAACGCAAAAAATAAAACTTGCATAGGTGATCAAATACCACCAAAAGAAAGCTCTATTTGTGGGGAAAAAAGAGCATAATTTTATTTGGGTACAGCGTTGCACGTCCACGCAATTTTCCTGTTAATGTAACACAGTGCCGAATCACAAAAAATGGCCTGGTCACTAAGGGGGCAAATCCTTCCAGTCCAGAGCTGGTTAAAGTGCAACAAAAGAGATTCCTTTAAATATAGTGCCTGGGGGGGTCCCCTTAATGTGCTTGTAAATTGGCTCATCTGTAGCATGCATTAAACATGCTACGGCAAAAAAATAGCATTTCTAATTCGCGGTTACAATTGCCGGCACACGGCTATTGAAAAAGTAAAGAAAAATAAGGCGTGGAACCCCCCCAAAATATCTGGGCATGCAGCCTGGTGGGTCAGGAAAGGGGGGGCACGATTGAGCGCCCCCTTCCTGAATTATACCATGCCACATGCCCTTAACATGGGGGGGGGTGGGTGATTTGGGGCGGGGCTCTGCAGAACCCCTTTAGTCCAAAAGCACCTTGTGGGAGGGTCCAGGATCTGGGGGCCCCTTGTTAAAGGGGGCTTCCAGATTCTGATAAGCCCCTCACCCACACACCCTGATAGCCCCCCTGACCCAAAGCACCTACCCCCCCATGCTGAGGGCATGTGGCTTGGTATGGTTCAGGAGGAAGGGGGGGGCGTTCGCTCGTCCTCCCCTTTCCTGACTTGCCAGGCTACATACCCAGATATACCTACATAGATAGATAGGTAGATACTAGATATACATATCCCATGCTGTTTTGGTTCCCCTCCAAATCCATACCAGACCTGAAGGGCCTGGTATGGATTTGGGGAAGGGGGGGCCCACGCCATTTCTTTTTTTTTTTTTTAACAACCAACTTACACTGTATCAACAATCAGGGCTCAGAATGCACTGTGCAGCACTCAGTGTATTGCAGGGTGTTTGCCAAGGGGAAAATGTGGGTGTTCGGCAAACGGCTGAACAAACAAATGTTTGGCCCGAACTCATGCTCAGGCCAAACCGTTCGCCCATCCCTAAAGGCAAGACCACACTCTTATTACCCAAGTCTTTATCTATTAAAGATATATATATTTTTACTTTTTTTTCCCTTCATTAACAGGTGTATTATATGATAATGTTGATGGTTGTACCTTCCAAGGCATTTAAAAGGAAATATGTTATGATGAGCTCTTGTTTATGTTTAATTTTATTTCATTGTTTTCATTGTGCTACTTTACTGCAGTGTCCATGCTGTGGCCCCTTCTAAAGTTTGGGGGGGTCCTGAATCATGGTGGTGGTTAGCTGTCCCTCCAGCGAAGATGTGGGGGTACATCCGGGGCATCTGGGTGTTCTCCTGCGTTTGCTTCCCTAGACACAGGTGCCACAGATTAGGGGATCTCGATGTGGGGGTGCTCTGTGGATGGGGCAGCCACTATCCACGCTGGCCATATCCCCATACTCCTGCTGTGCAATTCTTGAGGCCTGCACATGTGCTGACTCGTTCCTGCATACGCACTCAATCTGACAGCCCATCCTCTCTCGCTGCCCGATGCAATTGGCCTGCGCAGGGGCATGATGTCACTTGATGGTTCACCACCGGATGGGCGGTGGGACTTTTGCGACTTGTCTGCTCAGATCATTGGAGGAATGGGAGGGCGGACGCTGCATGGGGTACCCAGCTGACCAGCATTGCCACATCCTCCCACATTTTGAGGCCCTATATAAAGGGGATCTGCCACATTTGCAGCCCCAGGCATCTGAGTCACATTCAGTATGATGCATTGCTGCTATGCAGGTACATTTCCAGCCATTGTCTTCTTTGTTCCACTCAGTTCCAGCATATATATATATATATATATATATATATATATATATATATATATATATATATATATGTATATATATATATATACAGCATATATCTCCATCTTGGGTATACTTCTTGCATCATTGCATACTTTTTGATTTTTCCTGTTTAATTTTTGGGCTAATGTATGGCTACTCATATCCAGCTCCCATGCCTCTTAATATCACTGGCTAAGATATATATAATATTCCCTTTTTTCTTCAATTGCATTTGTTTTTTGAAATGCTCAAGTACAGTCCCTTAGACGGACGACAAGTTCTACTCATACTGATTTGCTTTTATAGTCCGTATTTTAAACTTTCAGATTTTTGGGAGGGCATGCTGTTAATTTTGGGTCTGCCCTGCTTGGCTATACCCTCTGATCCCTTGTTGGAATTGTGGCTCCAACGCTTTGACCTGTGATCGCCGTAGGATGTGCTACAGCAATTTGACGTTTGAATAAATCTGGTTTATGTGAGTGAACATTTTGTGGCCATTTGGCCTCCATATATTTCAAGTACTGTATACTTATTTGGCCTATATATTCTCTGCTATTGTTTTGATAATTTATGCATGCCCTACCAAACATCTTCTGAAGAAGATTGGTTAAAGCTGAAACCCATTGGAAAGATTGGTGGCAACTAGAGTTGAGCGAACGTTTTTGGATGTCCGGGTTCGGCGGGTCCGGACGATCTGGAAAAAAAAGTCCGGGTTCGTGAACCGGACTTAACCCGAACTTTACCCCGATCCCGAACCCCATTGAAGTCAATGGAGACCTGAACTTTTGAGCACTAAAATGGCTCTAAAACAAACATGGAAAGGGCTAGAGGGCTGCAAATGGCAGCAAAATCATCAAAGTGCTCTGCAAACAAATGTGGATAGGTAAATAACTTATAATAACATAAAAAACAGAAAAATAAAAAATAATCATCTTGAATGATGTAGGAGGAGGACGAGGCCCATGTGGAGTAGGAGGTTGAGGTGGCGGTGCATATGGCGGTGTAGGTGGAAGCGGCGGCGGCGGTGAAGGAGGAGGACGAGGCCCATATGGAGTAGGAGGTTGAGGTGGCGGTGGATGTGGCGGTGTAGGTGGAAGCGGCGGTGGAGGAGGACGAGGTGGCCAACACTGGTTTTTGTTTTTAATTTTATTTCTTTTTAAATTAGGGTACACCCCAAAAGAGTTATAAAGACCAAATACAACAATGGCTGGGTAAGGCCGGTATACATGTCTATTCTGCACAAGGTACAGACAAGTCCTGTGGGATCCATGCCTGGTTCATTTTAACCGGTTGCCGACCGCCGCACGACTATATACTGCGGCGGTCAGCCCCGGCCAGGCAGAGTGACGTATCGGTACGTCACTCGCCTGTCACTGACTTGCGAGCCTATCGCGGGCGGGCGCGCGCCCGCCGCGGCTCGTTCACAGACAAGTCAGTGCGTGTGACCGGCGGACTCGATGTCCGCCAGTCACACTGCGATCGCTCCTGTGAAGGGAGAAAGACAGAGCAGCTTGTGTAAACAAGCTGCCTGTCAGTTCTCCCTGTGTAAAAGTGAAGATCTGTCCGTTCTACTATGTAGAACGGTTGATCTTTGCTTTTACACCAATAGGAATGTCCCTACACAGTTAGAATCACGCCCCTAGGACACACTTAACCCCTCCCTGTCCAATAAAGTTAACCCCTTCCCTGCCAGTGTCATTTTTGCAGTAACAGTGCATATGTATAGCACTGATTACTGCAGTAATGTCACTGGTACCCCCAAAAGTGTCAAAAATGTCAGTCAAGGGTCCGATCTGTCCGCCGCAATGTCGCAGTACCGAAAAAAAAATCGCAGATCGCCGCCATTACGCGTTAAAAAAAAAAACACCAAAAATGACAAAAATCTTTCCCTTTGTTAGTAAACGCGATAACTTTTGCGCAAACCAATCAAAATACGCTTTTTGCAATTTTTTTTACCAAACATAGGTAGCATAAAACAAATTGGCCGAAAAATGTTAAAAAATTTTGATTTTTACTTTTTTTTTGGGGAATTTCATATAAAAAAATGTGAAAAATATTGTTATTTTTGCAAAATTTACGCTCTTTTTTTGTTTATAGCACGAGATCAAAAAATCGCACAGGTGATCAAATACCACCAAAAGAAAGCTCTGTTTGTGGGAAAAAAAGGACGTCAAATTCGTTTAGGTACAGCGTCGCACGACCGCGCAATTGTCCGTTAAAGTCACGCAGTAAAAAATTGCAAAAAAACCCCTGGTCCTTTAGCAGCCAAATCCTCCGGGGCTTAAGTGGTTAATGAATGTGAGCTTGTCCACATTGGCTCTGGACAGGCGGCTGCGCTTGTCTGTGATAACGCCTCCAGCCGTGCTAAATACACGTTCAGATAATACACTGGCTGCAGGGCAGGCCAGCACCTCCAAGGCGTAAAGGGCAAGCTCAGGCCATGTGCCAAATTTGGAGACTCAGAAGTTGAAGGGGGCAGACCCATCATTCAGTACGTCTAGGCGTGTGCAAACATACTGCTCCACCATGTTAGTGCTGGGTCGTGGTGCTGCTGGTGGAGCTCCTGTTTCAAGGAGAGGACGTGGTCGATCTGTGCCAGCTACACACACAAGTGAAACATCTTTCTCAGCTGCGAGTAGGCGACAGAACCTTACAGCAGTATTTGGCAGGGCCTAATGTGCCTCACAAATGTTGAGGCCAGAACAAGTACAGGCGATAGTAGATTGGGTTGCTGACAGTGCCTCCAGTTTCTTCACATTGTCTCCCACCCAGTCTTCTGCTGAAAGGTCAGAGTTGGCACCTGCAGCCGATGTCCATCAATCTTTCACCACACCCCCATGCAAATCAGCCAAGCAGTCTGAGCCCCAAGTCATGCAGCAGTCTCTTCTTCTTTTTGATGACTCTGTTAGCATGGTTTCCCAGGGCCATCCACCTAGCCCAGCCCCAGAAGTGGAAGAGATTGAGTGCACTGATGCCCAACCACTTATGTCTCAAGATGAGTACATGGGAGGACCATTGCAGCATGTCTCGGATGATGACGAAACACAGGTGCCAACTGCTGCGGAATTCCAAATTGTGGAGACCGACAAGGGTTGCAGGGGTGAAGACTGGGTGGAAGATGATATGGAGGACGATGAGGTCCTCGACCCCACATGGAATAAACGTCATGCAGGTGACCTGAGTAGTTTGGAGGAAGAGGTGGTGGTCGCGCAGAGCCACCAGCACAGCAGAAGAGGGAGCAGGGTGCAAAAGCAGAGCGGCCGTGCCCTAGACACTACGCCTGCTACTGCCCAACGCAACAAGGGACCGAGCACACCAAAGCCAGCTCAAAGGAGTTCCCTAGCGTGGCAGTTCTTCAGACAATGTGATGATGACAGGACACGAGTGGTTTGCACACTGTGCAATCAGGGCCTGAAGCGAGGCATAAACCTTCTCAACCTGAGCACAACCTGCAAGACCAGGCATCTAAGTGCAAAGCACAAGCTGCAGTGGAGTAGACACCTCAAAAACCAAGAAAGGTCTCTGGCTCCTCCTGCTTCCTCTTCTGCTCCAGTCTCTGCCTCTTCATCCACCTCTGCAGTGAGACCGGGACACCTGCCACACCGTGAACAGAGGATCTGCCAGCAACACCACCACCTGAGTCACCAACAACCATCTCCACAATGTCCCGTGGAAGTGTTCAGCTTTCTATCTCCCAAACACTGGAGCGGAAGAGGAAGTAACCCCTATCCACCCGCAATCCCTGGCACTGAATGCCAGCATTTCAAAATTCCTGGCCTTTGAAATGCTGTCATTCCGTCTGGGGGAGATGCAGATTTTTAAAAGCCTTATGGCGGTGGCTGTCCCACAGTACGTCGTGCCCTGCTGCCACTACTTTTCCTGGCAAGCCATCCCTTCCCTGCACAAGCAAGTGGGTGACAAAATCAGTTGTGCACTGCGCAACGCCATCTGTGGCAAGGTCCACCTAACTACGGATATGTGGACCAGTAAGCACAGTCAGGGACGTTATATCTCCCTAACAGCACACTGGGTAAATGCAGTTGCTGCTGGGCCTGAGGCGGATAGCAGTTTGGCGCATGTCCTTCCACCACCGAGGATTGCAGTGCGCTTCAGATACAGACTAGGCCGCAATTAAATTTTTTTTCCCTAAATGGGTGTTTATTGAATAGCGGAATAGAACAACAGTATTCAACGGGTGTATCTCACAGTAAAATATGCAGACTAGGAGGCAATGTAATATTTTTTCCCTAAATGGGTGTTTATTGAATAGCGGAATAGAACAACAGTATACAACGGGTGTATCTCACACGTACAGACACAGACTAGGCCGCAATTTAATTTTTTTTCCCTAAATGGGTGTTTATTGAATAGCGGAATAGAACAACAGTATAGAAAGGGTGTATCGCACAGTAAAATATGCAGACTAGGCTGTGATTTATTTTTTTCCCCCTAAATTGGTTTGTATTGCAAAGCGGAATACAACAGTATGCAATGGGTGTAACTCACTGTAACATATGCAGACAGGGCCGCAATTAACTTTTTATCCCCTAAAAGGGTTTTTATTGCAAAGCGGAATACAACAGTATGCAATGGGTGTATCTCACTGTACCATATGCAGATAGGGCTGCAATTAACTTTTTATCCCCTAAATGGGTTTTTATTGCAAAGCAGAATACAACAGTATGCAATGGGTGTATCTCACTGTAACATATGCAGACAGGGCCGCAATTAACTTTTTATCCCCTAAATGGGTTTTTATTGCAAAGCGGAATACAACAACAGTATGCAATGGGTGTATCACACTGTAACGTATGAATGAAAATCTGATAAATAATTGTCCCCTTAATTGGTGCTTGTTGAATAGCAGTTTTGAAATGCAGTGTCTGTCTAAACGCTGTAAGTCACAGTAAAATATGAAGGAAAAAAGTTTTTTTCTTTTTTAAATGCAGATTAACCACTTAAGCCCTGGAAGATTTTACCCCCTTCCTGACCAGGGCCTATTTTGCGATTCGGCACTGCGTGAATTTAACGGACAATTGCGCGGTCGTGCGACGCTGTACCTAAACGAATTTGACGTCCTTTTTTTCAAACAAACAGAGCTTTCTTTTGGTGGTATTTGATCACCTGTGCGATTTTTTGATCATGCGCTATAAACAAAAAAAGAGCGTAAATTTTGCAAAAATACAAATATTTTTCACATTTTTTTATATGAAATTCCCCAAAAAAAAATGTAAAAATCAAAATTTGTTAACATTTTCAGCCAATTTGTTTTATGCTACGTATGTTTGGTAAAAAAAATCGCAAAAAGCGTATTTTGATTGGTTTGCGCAAAAGTTAACGCGTTTACTAACAAAGGGAAAGATTTTTGTCATTTTAGTTGTTTTTTTTTTTAACACGACATTGTACTGCGGACATTGTACTGCGGACATTGTACTGCGACATTGCGGCGGACAGATCGGACCCTTGACTGACATTTTTGACACTTTTGGGGTTACCAGTGACATTTCTACAGTAATCAGTGCTATACATATGCACTGTTACTGTAAAACTACACTGGCAGTGAAGGGGTTAACCTTTTTTGAGAGGGAGGGGTGGTGTGTGTCCCTAGGGGCGGGATTCTAACTGTGATTGGCTGTGGCTTGAGCTGTAGGAACAGTGATCAACGGTCCTACATAGTAGAACCGTATTATCACTGTTTCTACACAGGGGAGAATGACAGGCGGCTTGTTTACATCAGCCGCCTGCCTTTCTCCCTCTCCACCGACGATCGCCGAGTGACCGGCGGACATCGGGTCCGCCGGTCACACGCGCGGGGGGGTCCGTGACCGCGCGGGAGTGGGATTGCGCCTCCGGGGGCGCACGCTCGCTCCCTAGACCCTCACAGGCTAGCGACTTAGATCTACGTCACTCTGCCTGTGAGGGGCTGACTGCCGACGTAAATAGTGCATATGCACTGAGCTTGCAGGAAATGGCCGTTACAAACCACACGCCTAACAGGTTGGATGCTATTGTTGTCCTATTCCGCTATTGAATAAAAAAAAAAAAAACATTTGAATGAAAAACTGAAAAATAATTTTTTTCCCTAAATATTGAAAAACAATTATTTTCCCCTTACATTGGTGCTTTTTGAAGAGCAGGTTAGAAAAGCAGTGTCTGTCTAAACACTGTATGTCAAAGTAAAATATGAAGGAAAAAAGTTTTTTTACTTTTTTAAATGCGCGCCTAACAGGTTGGATACTGTGGTTGTTCTATTCCGCTATTGAATAAAAAATAAAACCCATTTGAATGAAAAACTGAAAAATAATTTATTTTCCCTAAATACTGAAAAACAATTATTTTCCCCTTACATTGGTGCTTTTTGAAGAGCAGGTAAGAAAAGCAGTGTCTGTCTAAACACTATATGTCAAAGTAAAATATGAAGGAAAAAAGTTTTTTTACTTTTTTAAATGCACGCCTAACAGGTTGGATACTGTGGTTGTTCTATTCCACTATTGAGTAAAAAAAAAAAACCATTTGAATGAAAAACTGAAAAATATTTTTTTTCCCTAAATATTGAAAAATAATTATTTTCCCCTTACATTGGTGCTTTTTGAAGAGCAGGTTAGAAAAGCAGTGTCTGTCTAAACACTGTATGTCAAAGTAAAATATGAAGGGAAAAAGTTTTTTTCTTTTTTAAATGCAGATTAAGCAGACACATATGCACTGAGCTTGAAATAAATGTGCAGCACCGCACGCCGCCCACCTAAAAGACTGATAAAAGTTTTTTTTTTCTCTTTTCTCCTCCTCACTGGGCTCAGGTCAGGGCATAAAGATCGTGCACTGCACCCCCACACAATACAATCAATGTAGATCACTGTCTGATTAAAGAAGATTCTTCCTATTCTTTCCCTCAAAGCAATCTCCAGCCTGACCCTACAATAATCTCCTATCTCTCCCTCCGGGCAAAAAGATTGTGCACTGCACCCCCACACAATACAATCAATGTAGATCGCTATCTGATTAAAGAAGATTCTTCCTATTCTTTCCCTCAGAGCAATCTCCAGCCTGACCCTACAATAATCTTCTATCTCCCTCAGCAAAAGTATCAGGAACCTCTCCCTAGTATAGTTTGAGCAGAGTGGCGCACGGCGATATGTGACTCCAGCTTATATAGACTCTGGGTCACATGCTGCACTGGCCATTAGTAGGCATGGCTGTGATGGCTTCTAGGGCACACTAGTTAAACGCTTGCTGATTGGCTGCCTTGCACCTGTTGAAACCGCGCCATTAAAACCGTGCCAAAACATCAAATAACATTACCGAACAACGGACAGTACCCGAACATACAGTGAAATGTTTGGGTCCGTGTCTGGGTACCGAATACCCAAAAGTCCAGTACGAACCTGAACAATACAGTCCGGGTTCGCTCAACCCTAGTGGCAACACAATTCTTCAATCTTGTATAGTGTAATTTAATTCCCGTTAAATGGAAAGTTGATGACAATTTGCACTTAACGACCAGAGTATGTTATGTATAGACTTTTTAACCATTTTTTTGTATAAATAAACTTTTTTATTTTTAATAAAAATTGTTTGGTATAACATTTTTTTGGTTGCAACAAAGTCCCATGGGAGATGTTTTTTTCTAACTTCTCAGTGTTTAAGCATCAATTTATCAAGCACTGGACAACCGATGTGCCAATAAACAAAGGCACACCAATGACCTTAGGTCAATCCCGATTGCTACATATGCAAGGGTGCTTCAAGCTGCTGCAGTTTGTGATTCCACTACTAAGAGGAAGTGGGTAGGCTGGTGGTCCTGGGAGGGGGGCCAAAACCTAAAAGTCAGTGTCAGGTACAGTATCTCACAAAAGTGAGTACACCCCTCACATTTTTCTAAATATAAATTTATTATATCTTTTCATGTGACAACACTGAAGAAATTACACTTTTCTACAATGTAAAGTAGTGAGTATACAGCTTGTATAACCATGTAAATTTGCTGTCCCCTCAAAATAACTCAACACACATCCATTAATGTCTAAACCGCTGGCAACAAAAGTGAGTACATCCCTAAGTTAAAATGTCCAAATTGGCCCAAAATGTCAATATTTTGTGTTGCCACCATTACTTTCCAGCACTGCCTTAACCCTCTTGGGCATGGAGTTCACCAGATCTTCACAGGTTGCCACAGGAGTCCTCTTCCACTCCTACATGATGACATCACAGAGCTGGTGGATGTTAGAGACCTTGCGCTCCTCTACCTTCTGTTTGAGGATGCCCCACAGATGCTCAATAGGGTTTAGGTCTAGAGATATGCTTGGCCAGTCCATCACCTTTACCCTCAGCTTCTTTAACAAGGCAGTGGTCGTCTTGGAGGTGTGTTTGGGGTGGCCCAGTCTCCGAAGGGAGGGGATCATGCTCTGCTTCAGTATGTCACAGTACATGTTGTCATTCACGGTTCCCTCAATGAACTGTAGCTCCCCAGTGCTGGCAGCACTCATGCAGCCCCAGACCATGACACTCCCACCACTATGCTTGACTGTAGGCAAGGCACACTTGTCTTTGTACTCACCTGGTTGCAGCCACACACGCTTGACACCATCTGAATCAAATACATTTATTTTGGTCTCATCAGACCACAAGACATGGTTTCAGTAATTCATGTCCTTAGTCTGCTTGTCTTCAGCAAACTGTTTGCAGGCTTTCTTGTGCATCATCTTTAGAAGAGGCTTCCTTCTGGGACAACAGCCATGCAGACCAAGTACAAACCCGATTCCAAACAAGTTGAGAAACTGTACAAATTGTGAATAAAAACAGAATGCAATGATGTGGAAGTTTCAAATTTAATTATTTTATTCAGAATACAACATAGATTACATATCAAATGTTTAAACTGAGAAAATGTATCATTTTAAGGGAAAAATAAATTGATTTTAAATTTTATGGCATCAACACATCTCAAAAAAGTTGGGACAAGGCCATGTTTACCACTGTGTGGCATCCCCTCTTCATTTTATAACAGTCTGCAAATGTCTGGGGACTGAGGAGACAAGTTGCCCAAGTTTAGGAATAGGAATGTTGTCCCATTCTTGTCTAATACAGGTTTTTAGTTGCTCAACTGTCTTAGGTCTTCTTTGTTGCATCTTCCTCTTTATGATGCGCCAAATTTTTCTATGGGTGAAAGATCTGGACTGCAGGCTGGCCATTTCAGTACCCAGATCCTTCTTCTACGCAGCCTAATGTTGTAATTGGTGCAGTATGTGGTCTGGCATTGTCATGTTGGAAAATGCAAGGTCTTCCCTGCAAGAGACAACATCTGGATGGGAGCATATGTTGTTCTAGAACTTGGATATACCTTTCAGCATTGATGGTGCGTTTCCAGATGTGTAAGCTGCCCATGCCACATGCACTCATGCAACCCCATACCAACAGAGATGCAGGTTTCTGAACTGAGTGCTGAGAACAACTTGGGTTGTCCTTGTCCTCTTTAGTCCGGATGACATGGCGTCCCAGTTTTCCAAAAAGAACTTCAAATTTTGATTCGTCTGACCACAGAACAGTTTTTCACTTTCCACAGTCCATTTTAAATGAGCCTTGGCCCAGAGAAAACGCCTGTGCTTTTGGATCATGTTTAGATTTGGCTTCTTTTTTGTCGTATAGAGTTTTAACTGGCAACGGCGAATGGCACGGTGGATTGTGTTCACCGACAATGTTTTCTGGAAATATTCCTGAGCCCATGTTGTGATTTCCATTACAGTAGCATTCCTGTATGTGATGCAGTGCCGTCTAAGGGCCCGAAGATCACAGGCATCCAATATGGTTTGTCGGCCTTGACCCTTACACACAGAGATTGTTCCAGATTCTCTGAATCTTTGGATGATATTATGTACTGTAGATGATGATAACTTCAAACTCTTTGCAATCTTTCTCTGAGAAATCCCTTTTTGATATTGCTCCACTATTTTTCGCCACAGCATTGGGGGAATTGGTGATCCTCTGCCCATCTTGACTTCTGAGAGACACTGCCACACTGAGAGGCTCTTTTTTTACCCAATCATGTTGCCAATTGACCTAATAAGTTGCAAGTTGGTCCTCCAGCTGTTCCTTATATGTACATTTAACTTTTCCGGCTTCTTATTGCTACCTGTCCTAACTTTTTTGGAATGTGTAGCTCTCATGAAATCCAAAATGAGCCAATATGTGGCATGACATTTCAAAATGTCTCACTTTCAATATTTGATATGTTATCTATATTATATTGTGAATAAAATATAAGTTTATGAGATTTGTAAATTAGTCCATTTCTTTATATTGTGAATAAAATATAAGTTTATGAGATTTGTAAATTAGTCCATTTCTTTTTTACTCACAATTTGTACAGTGTCCCAACTTTTTTGGATTTGGGTTTGTAGATGCAGTGTGAGACATATGGTATGAGCACTGACAGGCTGACCCCCACCCCTTTAACCTCTGCGGAAATGCTACCAGCACTTATACGTCAATTTCCCAAAGACAACCTCTGGATTTGATGCTGAGCACGTGCACTCAACTTCTTTGGTCGACCATGGCAAGGCCTGTTCTGAGTGAAACCTGTCCTGTTAAACCGCTGTATGGTCTTGGCCGCAGTGCTGCAGCTCAGTTTCAGGGTCTTGGCAATCTTCTTATAGCCTAGGTCATCTTTATGTAGAGCAACAATTCTTTTTCTTCAGATTCTCAGAGAGTTCTCTGCCATGAGGTTCCATGTTGAACTTCCAGTGACCTGTATGAGAGAGTGAGAGTGATAACACCAAATTTAACACACCAGCTCCCCATTCACACCTGAGACCTTGTAACACTAACGAGTCACATGACACCGGGGAGGGAAAATGGCTAATTGGACCCAATTTGGACATTTTAACTTAGGGGTGTACTCACTTTTGTTGCCAGCGATTTAGACCTTAATGGCTGTGTGTTGAGTTATTTTGAGGGGATAGCAAATTTACACTGTTATACAAGCTGTACACTCACTTCTATACATTGTAGCAAAGTGTCATTTCTTCAGTGCTGTCACATGAATAGATATAATAAAATTTTTACAAACAATGTGAGGTGTGTACTCACTTTTGTGAGATACTGTATATGGTTGGAGACAGAAATGATGAGAGGGTTTCCTTTCTGCCATTATCTAAGCACCCTTGGAGGTGATTATAGCAAGGGCAAGATTTAAAGAAGTGCAGGTGCCAATAGATTGGATGCTGGCCAGCCGGATGAGACTGCCCACAGAAACACAAGGTACACTGTTGGTGGAGCAGTTCAAGCTTGGCAGTAGGCTGTGTAATGACACACCTAGAAGATGAGGGATGTGCAGGATCAGCCTGGTAGGGACAAACTGGAGAAATGTGTTTCAGAGCCAGAGCTAAGGTCATAAATGGTAATCAGGAGAATAAGACAGCAGAATAGTCATTAGGCAAGCTACGGTCATACACAGGTGATCGGATTAAGCAGGGTCCTTTATAAGAGCTTAGGTAATAACCAGAGGTCAAGCAGAGAGGAAATCCAGAGTCAAGCCATGTCAATAGCGAGGCTGTGTAATGACATCCAGAGCAGATGAGGGAGGTGCAGGATCAGACTGGCAGGGAGAAACTGGAGAAGTGTAGTTGGGAACGAGAGCCAAGGCTATAAACCTTGATCAGGAGGATAAGACAGGAGAATAGTCAGGAGGCAAGCCAGAGTCATACACGTGTAATCAGGAGAAGAAGAGTCCTTTAAATGAGCTGGGGTCACAAAAAGATGTCAAACAGAAGGGAAATCCAGAGGCAAGCTGAGCCTGCAATGAGAAATCAGGATAAACGCAGGATACACAGGAGCAAGGCACATGGGTAAACTGACAATCATCCAAAAACTTTGGTCACTGCTTACCTCCTTAATTAGGTCATTTGGGGCCAGTGCAGTAATTGGATGTGCATTCATGTGTGCTGGCATGTACCAACGTGCATGCAGTGTACCTGCATTAATTTCCATGCAAACAAGCGCACCATGCAAGAAACTGGTGGAAGTGTCAGGCCTGTGTATTGGCGCAAGTGTGCCTCTGTTCAGGATAGCGTCCTGGCAATTAGTGATGTCAAGCAGGCCTCTCTGAAATGCTATGAAGGTGGGTGGGCCATGGGCACAGATGGCAGACCAGGCTTAATAATTAAAGCCTAGTGGGCGGTCAATTACAGCTTCTGGCAGGATGCATTCCCCCATGACAATCTTTCCAGTGCCACTAAACATGACATTGCTTGCTTGCACTGGCACGTATGCCTTAGTTTGCTTATCCCTCATTCTTTTAAGCTAATATATCTGCTCAGAATTTGTTGATATGAGAGATGATAGGAGACAAATGGCTGAGGGCAGCGCACACTGATTAGTGTTCTGAATATTAAATGGGAACAAATCTATTTGCAAGGGAAATCTGAATCAATGCTGAAACGGGGAAAGGTGAGAGAAGGAGAACATCTCCGAAGGGTTTACTGATACACTATTTATCAGCATTGCCGTCACTCCTGGAAGCAACTATGTTTGTTTGGAATGTCACAATTCCAAACCTCATATAAGAATTTCCATTTACTCTTCAGAAAAAAGTGTTGTTTTTGTTTTATATGCAATCTTTGCAAATCATCCCTCAACTGGCCTGACTACAGTAAAATCAAACCAGGCTGACTGACTGCTATAGGCAATGAGACCACTGCCCATATTTGAACTAATGCTAACTATGGGTCTAAAATCAATAACGTCAGAGGAACTCTGGTGAGACACCTTAAAACTATAGCAGTTATCCTACAAAAAAGGATATTTTGAGATTTTTCTGAATCCTAGAAAAAAGTATAAGTAAAGTATATGTATATTTCAACCTATTAACCCTGAACAAGTCTGCAGAAAAGTGAAGTGAGAACATCTCACCCACATGTCTGTTTTTCTAAAAGTGTGTACCATTACCCCTGCTGTAGCTGCCTGGTAATTTAGATCCCCTGTTCTGCACCTCGACTTCAAGAAAAGCCTCAGCCCCTCAACCGGTTGAATGAAAGTTACTGCAAGCACTTAAAAGAACACATATAGTACCTTTATTTATATTTATGTTTATTGGTAAAATAACTCAATGTCTTGGTACGGGTTATGGTGGTTTGAGCATAAATGAACACACAAAAGCTTAATTGAGACACAGTCTGCTAGACAGTATAATCACTATGGCAATGTAACTTAGAATAGAGTTCTGTACCACTAGACTGGAATTAACTCACGAAGCAAAAAAATCAGCAATAAACTGTGCATATAAGCATTAACTACAATGTTTTCTAGAGTGCACTCTTGGAGGATGGCTATGATATGGTGCATTATTCCCTGAGACGTACCTCTTATGGGCCATACACACTATACAACTGTCTTTAGATTTTTTTACTTTAGATTTACCAAATCCATATAATATGAGGTCAAATCTAAACACTTTTAATGTGTGTGCAATCAGGCAGGCCCTTGCACTACATAGTTGAAGGTAAATCTAAAGGAAATCTAACAACAAAAGTTATATAGTGTGTATCCAGCTTTAGCATAAGCAATAGGTGAAGGTCTCTGTGTAGCAGCTGTAAAGGTACAGTATTTAGTCCTAACTCTTCAGCCATCTAGCATTGGGGCATTGGGGCCTAGTTGTACCATTGGTGCACCTGAGAATAGTCCCAGTCGAGCCTGCAGGCAGCAATAAGGCTACTAGATCGCTGTATGGTCAGTTCCTAAAGGACTCTCTGCTTTTCAACCAGGTGACTCTGGCTGTTCGCACCCCCAAATTCAGTCAACCAGATAAAAGTGAAGTGCTCCCCTCCATGCACTTAAAAATATGAGACAGCAAAATAAAACAATGATCCAAAAATAAAAAACCCTAAAAAAAGTCCCAAATGGCACACTTGAGAAATATAAAGTGATTAAGTAAAAAACTCATACACAGTTCTAATTAAATCTTTGAACAATCTTAATCTGGCAAACAGCCCGTGAACTTCAACAATTCTTCAGTGTATACAAACATGTGCAATAACCATGGACAAAAGTGACCACACACTTGAAGAATTAAGTGACTTAATAAAAGCCCCGTACACAGTCCAATTTAAATCTTCGAACAATCTGGATCTGGCACATAGCCCGTGAACTTCAGGATTCTTCAGTGTACACAAACGTGTGCAAATTTGACCACCACCGCTCACAGCGAAGATGTCTCCTCACCTTATAACACAGATCTCATTAATGAAAAGGAGATCAATAAGCACTTTTAATGCATCAAGCCAGTCAGCATGCACATATAATTTTCAGCTCTTCAGTGCTCGGCATGTACCAAACATGTAAATTACAAAAAGGGAGGTTCATGGTGTAAACTGCCTGATTTATTTAAAGATGAAAGCTAAAATAACAGGAAAAAAACAAGCACAGTATACTCTCATAGTGACATTAACAAGAAGGCAATATTACAAATCTAAATGGTGAAATAATCCCACGATCAAGTGCCCAAATTAGAGTCCATATATCAAGTATATCTTGATAGAATTAGTCAACATGATGATCCACCATCCAGTGCAAGCAAACAATAATGTGCTAGTATTTATAGGTATGGTTCCTGCGCTAACACAGAGAGAGGTAAATAACCACCCTAATGCTGCATATACTTAAACTGATACTAAGTAAACAGCTGCAGTAAGAATTGTATGGGGGGTTGTATTGCGCTTTAGGGTGTTTTTAAACCAACACTTCTTAGTTCATATGTTCACTTTTCTTCCAGTCAAAATTTGTATATAAATGCTATATTCATGTGCCACTCTTTTTTCTTCTAAATCACTTCATATTAAAATAATCAATAATATAAATATTTTTAAAGTGCTCGTGTGCTTATAATAACCGGACGAGGTTTGTTGATTATAAAGTGCTTTTGTGCGTTACATATATTACAGTCAATCCGTGCTACCAGATAATGAATATATATGGAGTGCCTTTCATCTGATTTACCATATAGAGTGCTTACTTCATAAAGTGACCAAGTGTGCCAATAAATAAATATACAATACAAAGTGCTTCTATATGAATCTTTAAATGAAACAATGCATTCCTTTTAGTGCCAAATAATATATGTGTCCAAAAAACTGAAATAACATAAATTCAAAGTGATCCGTAGTGATTTATATCTTCCTCCAACTTTACTTTCCGTGTCTTGGATTTCTTCAGTGCATACACTTCTAAGTGTCCTAAATGCTCACCTTAATGAGGTAAGTAATACGCCCGTATCACTTGGCTCTCAGTGCCTGTGGTTCCTCTTATCCCAGCGCCCTTTGTATCCTTTTTGGGTGGTCTCCGTCCCTCCTGATCATTGTTAGGTACCGTCTCCTGGATGTCTGTATCTTTAATATGGGGGTTTGCCTATGGTCCTTCCACTCTCAATTAATCAACAACCCTCGTCACTGTTATTATAAGCACACAAGCACTTTAAATATATTTATATTATTGATTATTTTATTATGAAGTGATTTACAAGAAAAAAGAGTGGCACATGAATATAGCATTTATATACAAATTTTGACTGGAAGAAAAGGGAACATATGAACTAAGAAGTGTTGGTTTAAAAACACCCTAAAGCGCAATACAACCCCCCATACAATAATGTGCTAGTGCTCTCCTCCAGCTGTGCAGTCAAGCCACTTACCTCATATTTTGACCCCTGTGTTACCAGTGGGTCAAAATTAGCGGTTCCCCTCTGGGGACAAGTGATAGATCCGGTAATCCTAAGTGGCACTTAAGCAGTTCAGGCTAATCCGGGAAAAAAACAGAAGTATCTCTTCAGTTCAGATGGGCGCGATGTGACGTCAGCACGTAGGCTCCACCCCCTATACGCGTTACGTCAGGGAGTAGACTTCTTCAGTAGGGGTGAGGTTAAGACGTCACTCTGCTCTTTAAATTATCTAGGCTAGATCAACAGCACCACCTCCCTTTGGTCTCAATCACACTCAGGCAGCATAATCAGCCGCCCATCACTGGAAAAAGTCCAGAAATGGCATGGCGAGAGGAAGAGGTCACCAAAAGAAATATACTCGGGACACCACTCAAATAAAAATAGAAATATGTAAACAATAATTACAGACGTGGATAACTATAGTCCCAGCTAGCACCTTAATTTCGGAGCATACCCGCTCATAACAATTCACATCATGGCCACCTTTACACAAACAAATGACAAATCACAAAACTATTAAAATAACATCAAGGTTACAGAATAGGACACACCACCCAACCAATTTTTGTAATTTAGAATAAACAATTAGTTTGTATATACAATGTAGAATAGATCATTCCATATTATGGATAAGGACAAAATCATTTGTCACTAATAAAGCAGTTGTGGTCAAAGTCCACATTGAGGCCTCTAAGTGAAAGAACCTTGGCCTCAAAAATCCGAAAGGATTCTCTTCTGCTCAATTGCCTTATATAATTTCCTCCCCTCTAATGTCTTTCAACTTTTTCTATCCCAGAATTGTAGTGAATTAGGATTCCTGTCATGAACATCTCTGAAATGCTTAGACAAATTATGTGTAACTTCTTATATATTTTGAATATGCTCTGCCACCCTAATATTCAAACATCTGGATGTACGCCCTATATATTGGAGCCTACATCCGCACTCCAAAATATAGATAACACCAGTGGTGGAACATGTAATGAGATCTTTGATCTAATACTTACTCCCTGTACTCCTGGATAAAAATATTTTTTTTATTTTTAATGTTACTTTTGGAATAACAACATGCCAAACATCTCCCACAAGAGTGAAAAACAGTGATAAAGCTAAATAGTGTACTCTTTTTCTGAATAGGGGGATCAATGACCCCTGGGGCTACTATATCTTTCAAAGTAGGGGCTTTTTTGTATGTATACAGTACATTTCGGTTTGGTGGGCAAATTGGGTTCTAGTATCTTATCATTATAGTGAAAAAAAGTTTGGTGTGCTACAAAAATGATATGATGTGCAAATATGAATCAACATAAATATATACAATATATATAAAAATATTCAATGGTGCAAAAATCAATTCCTGTGACACATATAATCAAATGAATTGTCCACAATCAAGTGCAAAGTGAAAAAGTCCCAAAATTAAATTCAAATTTCCAACAGGTGAGTGTCCAAGAAACGTGAAATGGTGACGATGATAATGAAGTGATATTGGCAAGGGATGTGACAATTCCCACCACCTTTCCAGATTTACTTCTTACCAGAATTATATGTATTAAAGGGCATAGAAAACGATCAATCCAAATAAAGCCTCTTTTTTCACCACGGGTGAGGGTATAATTGAAACACCTTCACCTAATTATATACCACACAAGCCTCTTACCAGATGATGGATATGGAAAGCCTTGGAATATATATTGTCTGGTTGTCCTGTACTGACAGTGGTGAAGAGGAAATCCTGGCAAAGGTGCTCAACTCAGCATCCACGGCTGTATCTTATCTTGACTCAAAATGTTTCAATGTTTATTATTAATTCTTTCAACTTGTCTAAATTGGGCATTATAATCCAATATCAATGTATATTCAAAATTTGGTACCCCTTGCTTTTTAACACCCTGTCTCCTATTTATTTCTAATACTTTCCTTTTCTCATTTTTAATAATATCTACTTCATACCTGTTTTCTCTGAATCTGTTTGCTAAAATATCTGATTGTTATATATAGTCAGATTCCTTAGAACAGTTTCTCCTCACTCTGATAAACTACCCTTTGGAAATATTACAGAGCCATGTCTTGTTGTGGCAACTGTCCATGGCAGATAGGAATTCCTATCTGTAGTTTTGAAAAAAATTCCTAGTATCTAACCGACCCTGTTCTTTATAAATCTCCAGATCCCGAAAAAGAAAAAAACAATTTGTTTGCTACTAGTGGTCCAGGTAAGTTTAATTTTTTTAGAATTCCCATTCATTTTATCCATAAACCTATCAAATGATAATTAATCTCCAGGTGATCACCAGGTCATCTATATGCCTTTTATAACACAACAGTTCGGCTGGTCGTTCACACAGAACTTCTTCATTCTCCCAGCACCCATGAAGAGGTTCGCTACACTAGGAGCGAACCTAGCGCCCATGGCTATGCCCCTTACCTGTAAATAATAATCATTTCTATACCAAATATAGTTATGGCAAGGGCAGAATTTCAAACATTTCAAAAGATATTTCTTTTGTCCCTCATTCAGATCCGAGCCTTGTAAAGCCCACTTTACTGATTCCAGGGCTTCATCATGTCCTATTATGGTATATAAAGAGCCCACATCTGTCAAAGCCAAAATACATGTTTCTAAACCTTGTAATGATTCTGGACATTGAATAATATGTTTAGTGTCTTTAATGTAAGCCTCTCTCTGGATTACTAAGGGTTGCAAAAAATAGTCAATATATTGACCCAATCTAGAGAAGACAGATTCAATACCATTATTAATCAGTCTGCCTGGGGGTCTAATTACATCTTTATGAATCTTAGGAAGAAAATAGATAATGGGGGTCCTACAAGCCACAAGATTGAGATATTGTGCTTCCTTCTTAGTTAGTATACCCCTCCTTGCACCTTTCTTAATTAATTTTTCTAATTTCTTCTTATATTCATTAATGGGGTTTTGGTTTAACAGTATCTGACAATTGCCTCTCCATTTCTTCTTGATAGTACTTTTTACTCATAATTACCAACCCTCCCCCCTTATCCACGGGGAGTATTGCCACATCTTTATTCTTTTCTATATTAGCTATACCCGTTTTTTATCCAATGGGGATGATATATTTTTCTGATTTTCAAATTTATAAATAAGAGATACTTAAGTTTATGCTGGATTAGCCTGCACTTCTTAAGTGCCACACTTGTGAGTGTTTGATCCTTTTTAGGCCACAGAGGATTATCGGATCTATCACTTGTCCCCAGAGGGGAACCAATGATTTTGACCCACTGGTAACACAGGGGTCAAAATATGAGGTGAGCGGCTTGACTGCACAGGTGGAGGAGAGAACTAGCACATTATTGTTTGCTTGCACTGGATGGTGGATCATCATTTTGACTACTTCTGTCAATATATACTTATGATATATGGACTCTAATTTGGGCACTTGATCATGATCGATATTTGTTTCACTTTGAGTATCATTTCACCATTTAGATTTATAATTTTGCACTGTATGGTTTATTCATATATTTGTGGCGCAGTACTGTTTGAAGTTTAACCACATCCACATCCCGCCCGCCCTATAGCCCGCCCTATAGCCCGCCCTATAGCAGAATGACGGCGGGAATGTGGTTGTGTTATCCTGACCGGACGTCATATGACGGCGGCAGGATAATACGCGGCGATCGGTGATGCGAGGTGTCAGTCTGACTCCCTGCATCTCCGATCTCAGTAAAGAGCCTACTGACGTAGGCTCTTTACCATGCGACCAGCCGTGTCCAGTCACGGCTGGTCACATAGTAAATGTTCCTCAGTATGTGCCTGACAGGCACGAGTAAAGGAGCGCCGATCGGCGGCTCCCCTGATGGGGGGGGGGTCTGCACTGGTAATCAGATCATTGATTACCAGTGCAGACCCTCGGGGGGGTGCCACTAGAACCACCAGGGATGCCCACCCATGACCCCAGGGATGCCCACCCATGACCCCAGGGATACTCACTATGGCCACCAGGGATGGCAATCAGGGCTCAGGGAGCCCCCCATTGCCCTCCCCATCAGTGCTGCCCGCCAGTGCCCTCCTTATCAGTGCTGCCCACCAGTACCGATCATTGCTATCTATCAGTGCCGTCCACCAGTGCCCATTATTGCCCACCAGTGCTGCCTATCAGTGCCCATTAGTGCCCATCAGTGCCGCCTGTCAGTGCCGATCAGTGCCGCCTATCAGTGCCCATCAGTGCCCACCAGTGCTGCCTATCAGTGCCCATTAGTGCCCATCAGTGCCACCTATCAGTGCCCAGCAGTGCTGCCTATCAGTGCCCACCAATGCTGCATATCAATGCTACGTATCAGTGCCGCCTATCAGTGCCACCTATCAGTGCCACCCCATCAGTGCCACCCCATCAGTGCCTCCTCATCAGTGCCTGTCAGTGCAGTCTCATCAGTGCTCATCAGTGCAGGAAAAAACTTATTTATTTACAAAATTGTATATAATAAACAAAAAAACTTTTTTTTTTTTTCAAACTCTTCAGTCTTTTTTTTATTTGTTTAGCAAAAAAAGAAAAAACCTTGCAGTGATCAAATACCACCAAAAGAAAGCTCTATTTGTGGGGGGAAAATCACATAAATTTGGTTTAGGTACAGTGTTGCATGACCGCGCAATTGTCATTCAAAATGCAACAGCGCTAAAAGGTGAAAATTGGCCTGGGCAGAAAGGGGGTGAAAGTGCCCTGTATTGAAGTGGTTAATTTATGTTTTTAGTGTAGTGAAAACACTGTGTCAGTGATAGCGGCCATTCATAATTATTTGCACATTTATTTTGTTCACATTGGTTTTGCGCTGATTTACATTTGGTATTGATATTGGCAAGAAGGCGCCCAGTCCCCGCCCAGCATGCTGACCTCACTCCGCACTGTCCACCTGATGCGTTACGCCCCTCTGGGCTTTCCCAAAGGAATTCAGTTCTCTGGATACTGCTTAGGCTGCCAATATGCAGCAGTAATGGTGCACACTGGACAGCAATGTGCACACTCTGGCATGGCAAGATATCTGTGAAAGAAAAAATGCAGCTTTTTCTGGCAATCTCTCTGTGGGAAATGCAATTCAAATGCTGTTGATTACAGTAGAGTATCTCTCCTCTGGACTACAGTTCCTACAGTGTGGTGCTGCCTGACTCAGTCTATTGAACTTTTCCTGCTCAGCAGCTTCCCCTCTTGCTGATATAGCTGTTAATTAGTTCAGCACTGCAGGGCAGAACCCACAGAGAACAGCAGCTGTCAGCATTTCTCCCACTCTCTTTCTCTCTCAAGTGTTTCTATGGTCAAAATGTAAAGTCCTATATAAATTTTTACATTGTATTTAAATTATTTCTAGGCTACTCTTGAGCCGGTTCACACTGGGGCGACTTGTCAGGCGACCTGGTCCCCTGACAAGTCACCGTGGGTCGCCTGCCATAGATTAGCACAGGACCTGTTCTAATAGGAGCGACACAAGTCGCTCCGACTTAGAAAAAGGGTCCTGTACTACTTTGGGGCGACCTGGAGCGACCTGCATTGATTTCAATGATATGAAGTCCGTGCATGTCGCTCCGAGGTCGCGGTGCGCGCTGTGCACCGCGACTTCACAGGTCGCCCTGGCAAGTCGGGTCGCCCCTATGTGAACCGGCTCTTATTCTGAATAATCTTGAAGTTTTTAAACTTACTCTTTGAAGATCCCCACACCTTAACTTATTTAAAGCGTAGTTCTGCCTCCCCCCTCCAAAAATTAAAATCAGCAGGTACACATACTATAGCTACTGACTTTAAATATTAGGACACTTACCTGTCCTGGAATCCAGCGATGTTTCCATCGGCTGTCGGATGCTGTCGCCATCATTGCCGGTAAGGAGGGAGGAGGAGGGGGGCCAAACTGGAGACGTACCTCGCCACTTCAAGGTCTGAAGGAAGTGGGGACAGGCTACCTGTCAAAAACAGGCACCCGCTGCCCCCCCCCCCCCCCACATACTTGTGGGTGGAACTCCTTTTTACATTCTGTGACAAATATTTACTATGCCCTGTGGTTAGGCGCTGCTGTGTCACACATTTCCCAGAGCCTGCCTTCCGAACAACAGAGGTGCTAAAAGGAGGAGTTTCAGAAGGCAGAGTCAATAAAGGAATCTCTGCTTGCAGGCAGCAAGGTAGCATAGGATATGTAGTCTTTTAGTAATTGAAAATACTTTAACCACTTTAGCCCCGGAGGATTTGGCTGCTCAATGACCAGGCCCTATTTTGCGATTCGGCACTGCGTTATTTTAACGGACAATTGCGCGGTCGTGCGACACTGTACCCAAACGAAATTGATGTCCTTTTTTCCCCACAAATAGAGCTTTCTTTTGGTGGTATTTGATCACCTCATCGCGATTTTTTTTTTCCGCTATACACAAAAAAAGTGTGACAATTTTGAAAAAATTACAATATTTTTCACATTTTTTTATATGAAATTCTCAAAAAAATGTAAAAATCAAAATATTTTAACATTTTTGGCCAATTTGTTTTCTGCTACATATTTTCGGTAAAAAAAATCACAATAAGCGTATTTTGATTGGTTTGCGCAAAAGTTATTGCGTTTACCAACTACGGGAAAGATTTATGTCATTTTTATTGTTTTTTTTTTTTTTACTAGTAATGGCGGCGATCTGCGATTTTTTTGTGCGGGACTGCGACATTGCGGCGGACAGATAGTTTTTGACACTTTTGGGGGTACCAGTGATATTACTACAGTAATCAGTGCTGAAAATATGCAGTGTTACTGTAAAAATTACACTGGCAGGGAAGGGGTTAACAGTATGTGTGATCAAGGGGTTAAATGTGTCCCTAGGGGCGTGATTCTAACTGTTAGGGGGCATGGTGTCACGAACCGGCAGGACTGGTAGTGGATCCTCTGGACCAGAGAGACGATGGCGCGGGTTGTACTAGAGGACCGGTTCTAAGCAGTTACTGGTCTTCACCAGAGCCCGCCGCAAGGCGGGATGGATTTGCTGCGGCGGTAACTACCAGGTCGTGTCCCCTAGTAACAACTCGATCTCTCTGGCAGCTGATATGGCGTGGTACACAGGGAGTAGGCAAGAGCATAGTCGAACGTATCAGAGGTCAGGGCAGACGGCAGAGGTTCAAAGGCGAGATGTCGGTAGCAAGGATTCGGCAACAGGCAAAGCAAACAAACACAGAAGGGAACGCTTTCACAGAGGCACAAGGCACAAAGATCCGGCAGGAAGCTGTGTGAGGAGAAGGTATTAATGAGCAGTGCACAGGTGAAGCCTAATTAAGTCAGCACTGCCTTTCACAAACCTTAACCCTTAATAACCAGTCTGGGCCAGGTACCAATCACCTGTGCACTGGTCCTTTAGATCTAAGAGTCCCGGTGTGCTGTGAGCGCTTCGAGGCCAGCAGGCGGCCCGGAGCGCTGAGTGTAACAGTACCCCCCCCTTTGGTCTCCCCCTCTTTTTGGAACCCAAGAACTTGCGGATGAGGCTTCGGTCCAGGATGTTCTCCTCCGGCTCCCAAGATCTCTCCTCAGGGCCGCAGCCCTCCCAATCGACCAAAAAAAATCTTTTCCCCCGGATGACTTTGGTCGCTAGGACTTCTTTGACCGAAAAAATATCAGAGGTACCAGCGACAGGGGTGGGAGAAAGAAGTTTAGGAGAGAAGCAGTTAAAGATAGCAGGTTTGAGAAGGGAGACATGGAAAGAGTTATGGATTCGGAGAGAGGGTGGAAGATGGAGCTGGTAGGACACCTGGTTAATGCGGCTCTTGATTTTAAAGGGACCCAAGTAACGAGGGCCCAACTTGTAACTTGGGACCTTAAATCTGATGAATTTCGAGGAGAGCCACACTTTGTCACCGGGACTGAATTCCGGAGGAGCTCTGCGACTTTTATCGGCCTGGAACTTCATACGGGCCGAGGCCTTGAGGAGGGCTGAGTGGGTCTCTCGCCAAATAGAAGAGAAGTCCTGAAGGAGGTCCTCTACAGCTGGTACAGAAGAGGGAGCAGAGGTCCGAGGCAGAGGTGGCAGAGGATGACGACCATAGACCACAAAAAATGGGGATTTATTGGAGGCAGAAGATTGCTTGAAATTGCAAGAAAACTCTGCCCAAGGGAGTAAATCCGACCAATCATCTTGACGGGAGGACACAAAATGGCGTAGATAATCTCCCAGAATCTGGTTCACCCGTTCCACTTGGCCATTGGACTGAGGGTGATACGAGGAAGAAAAGTCCAACTTGACTCCGAGCTGACCACAGAGAGCCCTCCAAAATCTGGAAACAAACTGCACCCCACGGTCCGAGACGATGTGTCTGGGAAGGCCGTGGAGGTGGAAGATGTGTAGAAAAAACTGTTTGGCCAACTGAGGCGCGGACGGGAGACCAGGCAGGGACACAAAGTGAGCCATCTTTGAAAATCGGTCCACCACGACCCAGATGACCGTCTTACCATGGGAGGAGGGAAGATCAGTGATAAAGTCCATGGCGATGTGCGACCAAGGGGTCTCAGGAACAGGAAGAGGCAGAAGAAGACCCGCAGGTTTCTGACGAGGAGTTTTGTCACGAGCGCAGATCACACAGGATTGGATGAATTCTGTGACGTCTCTCTCCAGAGTGGGCCACCAATATCTTTGGGAAATTAATTGAAGAGATTTTTTAATCCAGGATGACCGGCAAAAAGGGAAGCGTGGCCCCACTTGAGAATCTGTAACCGCTGACGAGGAGGAACGTAGGTCTTGCCGGGAGGAAGAAGACGCAGGTCCACAGGAGCAACCGAGATGAGACATTCTGGAGGGATAATGTGTTGAGGAGTGGGTATGTCACCCACCACATCTGAAGAGCGAGAAAGGGCATCCGCCCTGATGTTCTTAGCAGCTGGGCAGAAATGAATCTGGAAATTGAAGCGGGCGAAGAAGATGGACCAACGGGCTTGGCGGGGATTTAGTCTTTGAGCTGACTGGAGGTAGGCTAGGTTCTTGTGGTCCGTAAAGATGATCACAGGGTGAGGAGCACCCTCGAGAAGATGTCTCCATTCCTCCAAGGCTAATTTAATTGCCAGCAGTTCTCTGTCCCCAATAGAGTAATTCTTCTCGGCGGAGGAAAAGGTTTTAGAGAAGAAGCCACAAGTTATGGTCTTGCCTCTGGATGACTTCTGAGTTAGCACAGCTCCGGCTCCCACTGAGGATGCATCCACTTCCAGATAGAATGGCTTGGAAGAATCTGGCCGGGACAGAAGAGGTGCAGAAGCAAAGGCGGCTTTCAGGGACTGGAAGGCCTCTTCAGCGTGAGGAGGCCAGGTTTTGGGATTTGCACCTTTTCTAGTCAAGGCCACGATGGGGGCCACCAGGGTGGAATAATGAGGAATAAATTGTCTGTAGTAGTTGGCGAAACCCAGGAACCTCTGTATGGCTCGGAGGCCAGAGGGGCGTGGCCAGTCCAGAACCGCTGAGAGCTTGGCAGGATCCATTTGAAGTCCTTGGGCAGAGATGATATATCCCAGGAAGGGCAAGGAGGAACGCTCAAACAGACACTTCTCAATCTTGGCATAGAGGCGATTACTCCTGAGACGGGTGAGAACTTGTTGGACATGGACTCGGTGTTGCTCCAAATTAGGGGAAAAAATAAGGATGTCATCCAGGTATACTACTACACAAGTGTAAAGAAGGTCCCGGAAGATGTCGTTCACGAACTCCTGGAAGACTGCAGGGGCGTTACAGAGCCCAAAGGGCATCACTAAGTATTCAAAATGACCGTCCCTGGTGTTAAAAGCAGTCTTCCACTCGTCTCCCTTTCGAATGCGGATCAGGTTGTAGGCCCCGCGGAGATCCAGCTTGGTGAAAATCTTGGCTCCTCGGAGACGGTCAAACAACTCAGAGATTAGAGGCAGTGGGTAACGGTTTTTAATGGTAATTTTATTGAGTCCTCTATAGTCAATGCAGGGGCGGAGCGAACCATCCTTTTTAGACACAAAGAAAAAACCGGCTCCAGCAGGGGAAGAAGACTTCCTAATAAACCCTCTCTTTAAGTTCTCACGTACATAGTCTGACATGGCCTGAGTCTCTGGAGGTGAGAGAGGATAAATTCTGCCTCGAGGTGGAGTAGAGCCAGGTAATAGGTCAATAGGACAATCATAAGGCCTGTGAGGAGGAAGAGTCTCAGCTTGCTTTTTACAGAAGACATCCGCAAAACGGTGGTAAGTCTTGGGGAGACCTGGTGGCGGAGGAAATAGTGGGTCCCGTTTGATAGGAGCAGGCTTGAGACACCGGTCAGAGCAGGAGGAACCCCAACGCAAAATCTCACCGGTGGACCAATTCAGGACAGGACAATGGCGTTGCAACCACGGTAGACCCAGCAGGAGTTCGGAAGAGCAAAAGGGAAGAACAAAAAATTCCAGAGTCTCTGTGTGGAACACCCCAATGTCCATCCGCAGAGGCTGGGTGCGGTATTGTACCGTAGCAGAGAGTCTCTCCCCGTTGACCGTAGAAATGAGGATCGGCTTGGGAAGACGAATTATAGGAATTCGGTACTTGTCGACCAAGGAGGCGTGAATGAAGTTGCCGGCTGAGCCGGAGTCCAAGAAGTCTGCAGCAGAAAAAAAAGACTTGGACGACAGGAACAACTGCACGGGTATGATGAGACGTGGAGAGGAAGAATCCACACCTAGTAATGCCTCTCCCACATTCACTAGGTGCGAGCGTTTCCCGAACGTTGGGGACGAAGAGGACAGTCCTTAAGGAAGTGCTCGGTACTAGCGCAGTATAAACACAGGTTCTCGTCTCTACGACGGCTTCGTTCTTGCGGGGTCAGGCGAGACCGGTCCACCTGCATGGCCTCCACAATGGAAGACCCAGAGACAGGCTGAGGTGGACGCTGGAACACAGGGGCCAGACGAGGGTAGCGTTTAGGACGAGCTCTTTCCTTTTCAAGATGGAGTTCCTCTTGTCTCTCGGAGAAACGTTTATCGATCCTGGTGGCCAGCAAGATGAGGTTACTCAGTGTAGTAGGCAGGTCACGTGCAGCAAGGACGTCCTTAATGTCACTATTGAGTCCCTTCTTAAAAGTGGCACAAAGAGCTTCATTGTTCCAGTTCAGCTCGGAGGCAAGGGTACGGAACTGGATGGCATAATCACCCACGGTAGAAGTTCCTTGGGACAAGTTTAGCAAGGCAGTCTCTGCGCAGGTAACTCGGGCAGGTTCCTCGAATACGTTACGAAACTCCTGACAAAAATTCTGGACAGATGCGGTGACTGGATCAGCGCGGTCCCAAAATGGTGTAGCCCAGGCCAGGGCCCTCCCGGAAAGCAGACTGAGGATGAAGGCTACCTTGGCTCGCTCAGACGGAAACTGGTCAGACAGTAGCTCGAGGTGAAGAGAGCACTGAGACAGGAACCCTCGGCATAATTTAGGATCTCCGTCGTACTTGTCCGGCAGAGACAAGCGGATTCTGGACCTGGTGGCAACTGCTTGTGTGGGAGGTGCAGCAGATGCTGACGGAGGAGCTGGCTGTTGCTGAGTTGGCAGGAACTGCTGAAACATAGCGGTCAGCTGAGCCAACTGTTGACCTTGCTGGGCCACAACGGTGGTGAGGTCCGCTAGGCTTGGCAACGGAACATCAGCGGGATCCATGGCCGGATCTTACTGTCACGAACCGGCAGGACTGGTAGTGGATCCTCTGGACCAGAGAGACGATGGCGCGGGTTGTACTAGAGGACCGGTTCTAAGCAGTTACTGGTCTTCACCAGAGCCCGCCGCAAGGCGGGATGGATTTGCTGCGGTGGTAACTACCAGGTCGTGTCCCCTAGTAACAACTCGATCTCTCTGGCAGCTGATATGGCGTGGTACACAGGGAGTAGGCAAGAGCGTAGTCGGACGTAGCAGAGGTCAGGGCAGGCGGCAGAGGTTCAAAGGCGAGATGTCGGTAGCAAGGATTCGGCAACAGGCAAAGCAAACAAACACAGAAGGGAATGCTTTCACAGAGGCACAAGGCACAAAGATCCGGCAGGAAGCTGTGTGAGGAGAAGGTATTAATGAGCAGTGCACAGGTGAAGCCTAATTAAGTCAGCACTGCCTTTCACAAACCTTAACCCTTAATAACCAGTCTGGGCCAGGTACCAATCACCTGTGCACTGGTCCTTTAGATCTAAGAGTCCCGGTGCGCTGTGAGCGCTTCGAGGCCAGCAGGGGGCCCAGAGCGCTGAGCGTAACACATGGCTTGTAAAGTAATCACAGAGACATGCGATCCTATATAGCAGGATCCCATAGCCTCTGTGATCACTTCAGGGAGAATAACAGACGGCTGTGTTTACATCAGCCGTCTGTCCTTCTCTCTCAGCTGCGGGAGATCGCAAGTGGCCGGCGGCCATCAGAGCCGCCGGTCACACACACTGGCTCCCCAGTAGTATTACATCGCTTTGCCCAGGAGCTGCCTGCGGTAAAACTGTGGTGGGCGTTCGTTATGTGGTTAGCTGAGGAGAATGCAGGAAGTTGTGGAAAGAGATGACCAGCAGACAGGCAGCACTTCCAAACATGGAAGGAACTTTTTACATGAAATTGTCAAAAATATCTAGTGTTTGTATTGTTATTACAATGCTGATGCTATAACATGAATGTGTATATATGCAGTGATCAAAAATTTCCTGTAATAGCTCACAATGTATTGAAACCTTGGATCAATTTGACAGCAAGGCAAACAGCGTTTTCAGAAGGAGAGGTCAGAAATGGCAGCTTCCACCTAGGTTTAGTTTAGGGCCAGTCATAGCATTTTTTTTAGCTATGTGAGAGTCTCTCTACTCCTAATTTTGTAGTCTTAAATAAAAGTTAAAAACTGAATCACTCTTAAAACTGTTTTTGTAGTTGAGAATCTATTATATTATTAAGAACTTGTAAAATGCTGTTTTAATCTTTGTAGGAACAATATCCAGCAAAAATAACCATTTTCGTTTAATCGCTCCCTTAGAGTCATTTATGGTAATTTTACTTGTAACTAGCAAGTGTTGGAATTTGCAGAAAATAATGATAAAAGGCAATTATAGAATGAGTGGCTAGCAGTGTCCCCTTGTCTTGTTGTATTGTTACTCTTGTGTGCTCACTGGGGATTTTCTGTGATTGTGAGGCAGAGGCAAGGGACAGAACATTCTTTTTTAAAAAATCCAAAGGTTCTTGGTAAAGTGGAAGAAAAGCTTAAATCTAGCTACTCTTAGAAAAAAATATATATATATTCCATCCTACGTTCTCCTACTACCTATTCTGCCTAAACTGTATAAAAAAGATGCGTCTACTATTTTTAATCCACTCCAGTCTGGTCACATGATCCTGCAGCTGCATGTAGCCATGTGCAGTCTACTATCTTTACTGCAGACAGCACTCTTCCACAGCTGTTGGAGAGGAAGTTATGAGAACCAAGGTCCCCCTATGGTTTCCTGGGTCGCTGGGGGGGAGCTATCCCATTAGATGCTGCCAACCCATGTGACTCTAGCAGCCATCTTGGGTCAGGCAGAGACTTTTTAAGCCCTAGCTCCCAGGTTTGGCGCACATTTTGCGAGGTGGTAGAGTAGGGATAGTTACCCCATAGAGCTGCACAATTCTGGATAAAACGAGAATCAAGATTTTTTTTCTTAGAATAAAGATGACGATTCTCTCACAATTCTCGATGTAACATCATCTTTTCCAATTATATAAAAAAATTGGCCTAACTTTACTGTTTATTTTTTTTAAATTAATTAAAGTGTATTTTTCCCCAAAAAAACTGTGTTTGAAAGACTTCTGCACAAATACAGTGTGGCATAAAGATTATCGATGCCCACATGTGGTTACTATGACAACGCGTTTCGGAGGCATAGTCTTCTTCTTCAGTGACCTGAAGAAGTAGGCCATGCCTCCAAAACACATTGTCATAGTAACTACATGTGGGCATCGATGGTCTGGTTCTTTCCCCCCTCCTCCACCCGTGTTCTCCGAAGTTTCCCTCACTTCATTAAGTGCAGCGCCAGCTGGTCCGGGCGCAGGCGCACTCAAGCACACAAGCTCTGAGGCTTACGTAGGAGAACCCAAAAGCAGTTGTCTGGTGTTGGAGGTGTAGGCTGTTGGCGGTACATGGCGGCGATCCAGGAGAGGGATAACGATGGCATACCACGACTTTACATGCTTGAATTGTACTTCCCTATGTGAGTTGCATTTTATCAAATTGATTGTATCTTCCAAATAAAGTGGTATTATGCTAGGGTGGCCGCGCGCTCTCTTTTTCATTTTTAGTACAGACCTTTTGTCCACCGCCCAGTGGAGCTTAAGAGAGCTTCAACTTTCTGACATTTGGAAGCTGTGTTTTTAAAGGACCATCAATCTGCTGTATTTTGAATCTTGGATCAGCGCATGAACTGGTGTTATCTATCTGTTTTTGACATAAACTATTGCAGCGATCACCATTTTATTCTCTAGGGTCTCTGCTAAAAAAAATATATGTATAATATTTGGGGGTTCTAAGTAATTTTCCAGCTAAAAATACTGATTTTAACTTGTAAACAACAAGTGTCAGAAAACGGCCTAGTCTTTAGGAGGTTAAACTGCCCTCACTTACAAACGGAAGTTAATTCCTTTGATCTAAAAGAATAAAAGGATACATTGTAAAGCATTGTGTTTATAGTGATCTAGCAGCCTTAACAATGTTAATAAACATTTGCCGAAAGCTATGTATTTTTTATTTTTTTTGACAGCTGTGAGCGCGCAGAGAACAGCTCTGTATGAATCGTGGACATGCCGTTTTAAGATCATGGTGGGGGGGGGGGGGGGGGGGGCGTGAATCGAGATTGTGATTTTTTAATGATTGGTCATGCAGTTTTATTACCCCACCTGGTATGGATAGAACTAGCAGCAGGGAAAGGTTCCTGATGAGGACAGAAAACGTAGGGCTTGCAACTTCTTGGGAGAGCATCTGCGTGTTTGGGCACAAGGCAGCCAGGCAGCATTCTACCCCTCTCTACAGGGACTGTCAGTTTGGCTAAAACCTGTTTTCTACATGCTGTTGGAACTATGAGTGTTCCCGGCTGGGCTGCCTTTCCACCGGGTTATTTGTGAAATGTCTTTGCATTATTTCAATACAAGTTCTTCATTGCACTGGGACTGAGTGTGTTATTGTCGTCACACCTTGCTGCACCCTATCTACCAGTTGTGTTCAAAATTATTCAACCCCCACTGAAATAGATTGTTTTGGCCAGTTTGACATTGATTTTGATCATTCAGTCATCCTGCTTACAATTAAATCAAAGAGGCACATGTAGGTCAGACAAATATAACATAACATTTATAATGAAATAACCACAAATGTCTTTTCTGTGCTCACATCATTATCAGTTTTATTCAACCCCCCAAGTGACATTCAATCTTAGTACTTAGTACAACATCCTTTTACAGTTATAACAGCTTTTAAACGTGAAGCATAGCTTGACACAAGTGTCTTGCAGCGATCTACGGGTATCTTCGCCCATTCGTCATGGGCAAAAGCCTCCAGTTCAGTCACATTCTTAGGCTTGTGCACTGCAACTGCTTTCTTTAAGTCCCACCAGAGGTTCTCAATCGGATTTAAGTCTGGTGACTGTGATGGCCACTCCAAAATGTTCCAGCCTTTAATCTGCAACCATGCTCTAGTGGACTTGGAGGTATGCTTGGGATTATGGTCCTGTTGAAAGGTCCAACGTCTCCCAAGCCTCAGGTTTGTGATGGACTGCATCACATTGTCATCCAATATCTCCTGGTACTGAAGAGAATTCATGGTACCTTGCACACGCTGAAGCTTCCCTGTACCTGCAGAAGCAAAACAGCCCCAAAGCATGATTGACCCCCCGCCATGCTTCACTGTAGGCAAAGTGTTCTTTTCTTCATAGGCCTCCTCCAAACATAGCGTTGATCCATGGGCCCAAACAGTTCTAATTTTGTTTCATCAGTCCACAGAACACTATCCCAAAACTTCTGTGGTTTGTCCACATGACTTTTGGCATACTGCAGTCGACTCTTCTTATTCTTTGGAGACAGCAAGGGGGTGCGCCTGGGAGTTCTGGCATGGAGGCCTTCATTACGCAGTGTGTGCCGTATTGTCTGAGCAGAAACTTCAGTACCCACATCTGACAAATCTTTTCTCAGTTCCTCAGCAGTCACACAAGGACTTTTCTCCACTCTACGCTTCAGGTAGTGCACAGCAGTCGAAGTCAGCATCTTCTGTCTGCCACGACCAGGTAGCGTTTCAACAGTGCCCTTTGCCTTGAATTTGCGAATGATGCTTCCTATGGTGTCTCTTGGCATGTTTAACATCTTTGCAATCTTCTTATAGCCATTGCCCTTCCTGTGAAGAGTAATCACCTCTTCTCTTGTCTTCCTGGACCATTCTCTTGACTTCACCATGTTTGTGACCACACCAGTAAATGTCTAGAAGGAGCTGTGTATCACAGTCATTTTAAAGCTGCCTAATTGGTGCTTATTAGGCTTTATTGCTGCTCCCTGACATCCACAGGTGTTTTCAATACCTGATTGAAAACACTTCAATGAACCTCTGTTCTTCAGAGTGGTAGTCTTTAAGGAGTTGAATAATTGTGTCAATGAAGAATTCACAAAAGAAAAATTTACTACTGTATTACAAAACCAATTGATGTCATTTTAGTTGCATATGGTTCTTTAAGAAGTCCTTGTAGGATTTCATTCTGAACACAAAATTCCCTAAAACCCTTTACAGCATTGGGGGTTGAATAATTTTGAACACAACTGTACATGCGGCTCAGGAGCGCCAAACTTCTGGGAATTTAGGGAGCTGTGATTCCCCAAATAGGCTTCCATGGCCCAATCATTGTTGGCACTCCCTCTTTCCCCCTGCAGCAGCTACTCACTAACACAGGGGAGCCTGAGCTGCGGGATCATATGACTGGATACAGGTTAGGAAGAATAGGTAGGAGGAGGGGACGGAACATCTTTAGTTAGGGCTTGTTCACACTTGACTAAATTTCTAATGCTTAACCACTTCCTTACTGGAAGATTTTTCCCCTTAATGACCAGGCCATTTTTTGCGATACACTGCGTTACTTTAACTGACAATTGCGTGGTCATGCGACACTGTACCTAAATAAAATGGATGTCCTTTTTTTCCCACAAATAGAGCTTTCTTTTGGTGGTATTTGATGACCTCTGCGATTTTATTTTTTGGGTTATAAACAAAAAAAGAGCATCAATTCTGAAAAAACACGATTTTTTCATTTCTGATATATAACATTCAAAATTAAAAAAAATTAAAAATCCTGTTTGTTCATCCTTTTAGGCCAGTTTGTATTCTGCTACATATTTCTGGTAAAAAAAAAAAATCCCAATAAGCGTGCTTTGATTGGTTTGCACAAAAGTTATCATGTCTACAAACTAGGGGAAAGATTTATGTCATTTTTAATATTTATAATTTTTTACTTGTAATGGCGGCAATCAGTGATTTTTAGCAGGACTGCGAAGTTACGGCGGACATATCGAACCCCTAACTGACATTTTTGACACTTTTGGGGGGACCGGTGACATTACTACAGTAATCAGTGCTACAAATATGCACTGTTACTGTAATAATGACACTGGCAGGGAAGGGGTTAACACTAGGGGCGATCAAAGGGTAAATGTATGCCTAGGGGGTGTTTTTTTTAACTGTGAGGGGGATGGGCTTATTGAATCAACACAGAAACCTGTGTTTCTAAATAGGAGGAACACAGGACCCCTGTGTTGATTTCTGACAGAACATCGGTCTGCTTACAACAGCAGACCGCCATTCTGTCTCCTGGGGAGCGATCACAAGTGTCCAGCGGCAATCACGGCCACCGGCCCCACAGATCAGCTTCCTCGCTGGCGAATGGGTGCATGTGAGTGCCCCCATGATCACTCCCACAAAGCGCCATACGGGTACAGTGATTTGCGGGAACCTGTCGACCTGTCACTGTATATCTGTGGCGGCTGGTCAGTAAGTGGTTAACAAACGCTCCTATAGCGTTAGACTTGTATTAATGCACTTTAGAGAGGGCATTAGACTGCCATTTTACAACCGGTAATGACGAGTTAAAAATGCTTCCCAGATGCCCTATAGGCAGTTTTGAAGCGTTTGATGAGCGTTGAGGTGCGTTAAATCTGCTCCACAAATTTCTGTTCCATTACAGTAACTGAACTAATCTTAACGCCTCGCAACTGTATAGCCACTGCCTGCCAGAGCAGTTGCAAAGCGTTACCAAAGACTTGAACGGGAGGTGTTGAAAGGTTTCAAATGCCTTCTGACTTGACATGAGGCATCAAATTTGAAGCAACGCAATGCTGACGCTGCATGTTTTGATAGTGTGAACAGCACTGTGTGTTGTCCATTGTATCCTGTGCATAGACGTATGAGGGGCATTTTTAACACCTCTTAAACTCCTGCTTTTAATGCCAGTGTGATCTTAGCTTTTGACTTACATTCTGACAAGATGCTGCTCTGTATTTATAGCCTTTGGACCCTATATCTGGTTGCTGCTCTGCATTGCTGCCAACGTGTTTTTTTTTTATTTTTTGGACTTTCTTCTCCCTGTTCCTCAAATGGTTGCCTTTATATTGTATGTCCTGCTTTTCGCTGCCTTTCAGTATTTAATGTTCTTCCCAGATAAATTGTAAATTAGGCTTTGGGACGCATAAAGGTAGAAGAGGCTATCTGTCCTGCAATTCAGGTTATTTTCAAGACGTTGCTATTGTGCACAAATCCACCTCACAATTTTTGGTAATCTGCCATCTGTAAACAAATCTGCTCTCCTGTGTCACACAACACAGGCTTCAGGACATACTCTACTACTGTGGTGCTACTGACCTTGGAAAGTGGGCTGCAATTGATTACAGAAAACTTACTATATAATAACTTACATTTGTCATTTTAGTCCAGGTGATTTGTTGCTTGGGTTTGCTCTGTATATCTAAAGACAAAGCTTTTTTTCTTTTTTTTTTCTTTAGCCTTAGATAAAGTTAGAACCTTCAGTTTGGATTTATTGCTGCCAGTGTCCCTTTCACTTACCTGGTCGGAGGCCAAAGTGCTGAGAGGGCTTCCTTTGCAGCTAAGTGCCTAAAGGTGGTAACAGGGAGTGCTATGCTCAGAGAAGCAGGGGTTGCCAGCTGTGACAGGCTGAGGAGATGCAGAGATGTCTTTTGGATGGTGGCTGAAGAGCAGGATGCACTGCTGGGCAGGAGTCCCTCAGGAATACCTGGCAAGACTTGGCAGCAGGGAGAGCCAGGAGCAAAGTCAGGAGCCAGGCCAGAAGTATGGAAGGTCAGCCACGAGTAAGCAGCAAGCAGAGTCAGGAGTCAGCTGGGGTCATACACATGGTAATCTGGCAAAAGCAGAGTATTAAGAGCAAGTCAGGGGTCAAGCATGGAGCAGTAGGCAGAAGCGGTGTCACAGAAACAAGCCAAGGGTCAAAGCCGGGAATGGAGACAAGACAGGTCAAAGACACGCTGGATCGGTAACAGGAAATCCAATAATATCAAGCACAGGAACACAGGACACACGGGGGAAGCTGAAGATCAGCCAGCAACTAAAATCAATGGCAGGCTTCCTTATAAAGGCCCAGGTGAAGTGCTGGTAGACATGCTGGGTCCTAGAGTCCTTCTCCTGCCAAAGCGTTGGTAGAGATGCTGGATCCTAGAGCCCTTCTCCTTCTGTTGGCACCCTGACAGTCCCCAATGGGGAATTTATTCTCTTTGGGTCATGACAACCATTATTGCCAGGACTAAAAGTGGGGAAAATTTCTAACTTGTCATCAGAACAGGAGTAGAAGACATTTTTAGGTTTAGGTCACAACTATAAAGGATGGCATTTTCCCTATTTTAGAGAAATTTCCTTTTGTTTCTTGCTGTGTCTATGGGAAATTAAGGGACAGTAATTATCCCAAATGGAACACAGATGGCAAAAAATGTTGACCGCCTATTAGACATTCCCTGCTCTGATAAAAACTAAAAAAAAAATCACATTTTACTTTATACTTTATACTTTAATGTTTTTATTTCCTAACTCTTTACTACTTTTTTTTCCTGTCCCTCGTAATGCCATTGAGAATTCAGCTCACTTCAAATCATCCTACATGGCACATGGGGTTTTATATCCTCTGCAGCTGTTCACAGAGCCCCTTTATCATTTCTGATGTCACAGATATATTCCATGTTTCTATTACTTAAGCCTGCATAGATAAATCAATAAGTCATTAATATTTCATTACTCATATTTCATGTAGATTATTACATTTCTCTCTGTTATGCCTGGAGCACAAAACCGTTCTGCCACATTGATCGGTGTCATTATGGGTGCAACATGGGAAATGTTTTTTCAGGACATCTCATTGAAATTGGATCATGGCAATGGTGTTAGTCTATCCAAATTCAAACCCGCAGTGCATAGCATATAACTGAAAGCACATACAATTTAATCCCACAGTATGTAAGGAGGTGTAACAGGATCTCTGAGAGGATTAATTGCATTCCCCCATTGTTGCATAGTGACAAAGACTCTGTTCTTTGATTGATGTTGAGTCCCTAATCACCTGTTGCTGAACTGTGAAAGTTATTCTACATAGGCAGCCAATTAAGAACCCTTTCCTCATGGTGAAAGACAACATGCTCCTTCCATTTGAGCTGTAAACTAAGTTCCTCTGTCCTGCTGGAACACAGAGTCTGGACGGTGCTCTCCCTGGGACTTCCAGAGATTGTGTAAGTCTCTCTGATACACTGGTGAATGGTACTGTTAAAAACAGAGGCATGCATAATGCAGACATTGTTATTGAAGAAGTTCCTGACCAGAGGATCAAGATGTCATGTGGTTTTACATATGAAAAGTCTTCAATGAAAACTTAAAATCATGCCAACAGATAAGCGGTCTCCAATGTTTTCATTTCATGACAGTGAGTGCTGGCTGAGGGGGAATGGAACACAAGGACAGGGTTCTAGACCCTCATATGCATAACACCCAGTGAACCATATGCGCTCACCTCCTGGGCTTGACCTTAATCACTAGTCAAGGTCAAAAGCACTTTTGCCCCTCTCGGTCTATACTCCAACTGGCTCCCAGTAACAATAACAGGCACCGACACATGGACTGGAACTTCTGTTAGAACTCCTCCTCTCTGTGTGACACATGCTCATGCAAAAGGAATAAAGCCAATAGTGCTCTCTATACCTTTTAAAATAATTTATTAAAATATAAAATGGAACACTCACAAACAAATGAACTCTTAGTGCCATGTTCTGCGTATAGTATAAAAGTAAACCCCCTTCTCACTGCAGGTTCTCCACAACACCCAGTGGTGGCATCGAATGTGCTGACTTGACGCTGTTCCTATACACATTACACCTCCCAAGGCTTCCTCAGTAGAATGAGGGCAGGCCAGCACAACCTCTTTATATAAAATACTTGCTGGCTCTGAGCTCCACAGCAATGAAGGCCAGACAGGAAGTGATGCCGCAGGTGACCCAGAAGAGAGGTCTGCTGAAATGAGCTAGGAGACCTACGAGTGAAGCCTGTTTATGTCTGTAGAGGGATAGGCTTGAGTCTCAGCAACAGAGAAAAAGGAAGAGAGGCACCAAAGAGCCCAAAATATTATATATATTTTCAATTTATTAAATGATAAAGATTAAAAACATAAGGTAATACACTGACATTATGGAGAAGATAACAGGCATATATGTCAAGGTGGAAGAAAGTCCTCTGTCACGGGCTGGATGAAGTGCAAGCTGCTGGAAAGGCGAGACATGAGCACCTGTGAAAGCAGGAATCGATGCCAAGGGTGGAGCAGTAGTGTCTGGAGCCATAGCCGCTGGTGTCCACTGTGAAGTCAGTGAAAGCCGGGGCTTTACTGAGAGGAACTGCCATGCAGGGAGGATGAGACAGCCTGGAACCACCCCCGAGGGAATGTATGTCTGTGTTGGCTCATGATGCATTTTGGAAGAATCAATAGCTTCCTTTATCTGCCTCTGAGTCTCAAACACCCCACTCACAAAAGCCACTAATTGTGGCAGGACATAGATTCAGTCCATCACATAAACATGTAGCCCTGAAGCTCCCAATGTAATCAGAGTGGTCTAAACACTAAAGGTGTGTGCTTGATGTTTTCAATTCATATATGACCCGCTAGGCTTAACATTGACAGTACCCCCATTGCCAACCAGTTCTTAATAGTATGATCATCATATATAGCTTTAAACCATCAACGTTTGTGCCATGCCCACATAACACCTTTAATTTATGCTAACAAATGTCTATCTGTTAATCTGTCATTATACTAACATGTATGCCGTGGTGCATTTTAATTATGCACTTGAAGCCCTATAATGTATACAATTGATAGCTGCTTCCTGCCCCCTGAGACACATAAATCTAGCTGTGTTTAATTCTATATTTTTACATAATGGAATGTAAAATGTATGCTGCTTTAAGACTCCTAAGGACACATACTGTATTGTTCAATAAAGACAAGCACTTTTATTCAGTTAGCGACTTATGGCATCTTGGATGCAACTTATTTTGGCATAAAATTTGTAGTTCATAGTTTGTAATTCAGTATGCCCATTCTTTTCTAAACAGTTTGATTAAAGCTCAGAACAGAAGTAATACTACAATTATTGCTAATGTCTGAAGAGTAAAAGTTCTCCAAATCTATACCCTCCATAATTGAAATGTTCTTCATAAACTTTAGCAAAAGGCAGTGATAGTTATTAACCCCAGTCCTGTTTCAAAACTTTATAAGGCAATCAATAAGGGAGTAGATTTGCCCGCTGGTGGTTGATCCCCAGCAAAGGAGCAAGAATGGCTATCCTGATTCATTAGAAATGCACAAAGACGTGAACATGTTCATGGACAAACATATATCTAGAACAGGTCTATGCATTCATGATTTCTATAACACATATTTTCATGTTCAAAACTTTTTTTTCCAGGCAAACATCTATTAACAGTAAAAGATATAAATTGCAGCACTTCTATAATTAAACTACAATAATAATCAAGTCCATTATCCTAAAAAGAATAACAATAACTGGGGCGTGGGTTTCTGCATGGCGCTGGCTGGACATGTCTAACCCAAGCTCCGTCAGCACACCTATCTTTAATCCTCTGGATATGCCTACCAAAGCCCCCGGATCAGGCTCCACTCTAAGTAAGAGATCAGGGAGAGGTTCGGCAACAAAGAAATCTTCTTTGGGCCACAGGAAGCAACAGCCTCAGTACGAGCAGCAGACAGGCTAGAGCCTCGAGATCCAATAGATATCCATCTACATATGCTGCCTCCCCCCACAGGTGCTCACCAACCTCTTCCTTCTGCCTTGATCTCTTGGTGGACCCAGCATCCCCTGCTGGATTGGACATGCCCTCTCTCATGACCAGCCTAAAACATACAGGAAGAAGCCATTAAAGAACTGCAGGACAAAGTTACTCAACTACCAATCACCCATCGTTCAGCTCTCTATAAACTGGAGAACTTAAAAAACAGAAATTGCGGAAACAATCTGCGCATTCGCAGGCTACCTGAGGCTACTAAAGATAGTGACCTAGAGGACACAGTCAGGGGCATCCCTAACTCGATTGTGGGTAAACCAGCTACCGAAACCCTAAGATTCAATCGCATCCACTGTGCCCTATGTCCATGTAACCTATCAACAGACCTGCCCAGAGATGTCATCTGCCGCCTTCACTATTTTGAAGACAAGAATGCTATCATGTCTAAACTTTGTGGCATTCCAGTTATCGATTTTAAGGGTGTATCCCTCAATATCTTCCCTGATTACTCCAGGGAAACCCTGGAATGCCCTGGCCACTCAAAGCACTCATAGAATAATTGAGGGCCAATGGAGCCACCTATAGATGGGGATTTCCTTCATGCCTCATTGCAACTAGGAATGGCCGCTCCTCCACCATGAGGTTCCCTGAAGATCTTCTGGATTTCTTTTAGGATGTAGGTACAACATCGATATACCTCCCTGGCTGGCATGACCATGTCCCAGTGTTCTCTGTGACACCCGAGTCTCAGTGGCACAAAACCCCTTCCAAAAAGAGGCGTACAGCGACCCAGGGATTCTCTCCGAAAAATGGGTGAAAAAATATCCACCACCTTCATCTTTTTGCTCATACCGAAGCCAACCATCTACTTGTTATGGTGACTCATGACTTTCCATCACCTTCCTTCCTTCATATGGAGGTCACGTCATGTCATATAATTTCATAAAATTGGTATATCACCTTACGGGTCTCCTACCCGCTCCTTATTACCAGCTGAGTTCCTTTGTTGACGTTTTTTTATGTTTTTCTTTTTCTTCAGTTATTTCAGAGGTTAACCACAGATGTCACTCAATTGCTTTTAGACCGGTGGCACATTGACGGGGTCATACAGATCCAGTGCCATATGTGTTTTCAACACCACACGCCCCCTTCCTTCTGAGGTTGTGGAGTCTTGGGGGCACCCACTTTACTTTAGCCAGACCTCATGTAGTCTCCATGCTAGCTGCTTGGCCTCCTCATCCCCTAAGGGGCCACAGCTGTTATATGCGTGTGTTTTACCCATATCCCACAAATTATGTAATTCTTTTCCCATGTTTTTTACTCGTTCAGGTTCTTCTCCTCTCTCCTCTATTCTTATCCTCCTCTTCCTTATTTCTATTCCTTTCCTGGCTAAGGTGGATACATAGCCTGGAAAATGATACTCTACTGACACAATGGCCACTCTAACTGCTCTTTCATACAATGTTAGAGGCTTGAATTTTGCCACGAAATACCACTAGGTAATGAGAGAATTTAAAAAAGCCTCTTCTTCCATTCCTTTTCCACAAGAAACCCACTTAACGCACTCCACTAATGTTAAACTTTCCTCCCCCCATTATCCAACTTGGTACTATAATTTATCTGATAGTAACAAAACCAAAGGAGTGGCCATTGGGTTTATCAAGCATATCTTTTCAACTTTCAGATATGTTAGCAGATGATCATGGTTGCTATCTTTTTCTTAAAGGAACTATAGACAACACCCATTGCACCCTAGTGAATGTCTACTGCCCGAACCACAACCAGCCCACTTTCATGTCATAAATTCTATCGAAGTTAGTTTACTTTGGCAAGGGCATTGTTATAATCGCAGGGGACATCAACATGACATTAGATCCCATCCTCAACACCTCCCAAGGTAGCTCAGCAATCCTGTTTAAGTACCTGTCCCTCATTAAGAAAAAACTTAATGACTTACAGCTGGTTGATGCTTGGCGTCTTCTACACCCTAAAACAAAGGATTATTCATACTAATCTAAGCCCCACGATTCTTATTTGAGGATTGACAACATTTTCATTGACCATTTCCACATCCCTCTCCTGCGTTCTACCTCTATAGGCAGCTCTTCGATTTCAGACCATGCCCCTTTGTCAATTCGCTTGCCAATTCCCTCCCTACCAGCCCACACCAACCATTGGAAACTCAATAATTCCCTCCTCTCCGATCCCACAGATGTGTCCGCATTATCTGCTGCTCTTAAGCAATACCTTGCGGAAAACTATTCTGCAGATATTTCTCCATCTCTACAATGGGAGGCACATAAGGCCACAATTAAGGGGAATCTTATTGAACTTGGTGCGAGGAAAAAGAGAGAGCATGGTCAAATGATTAATGAAGCGTTGCAACAGGTTGTGGTTCTTGAAAAGACCCACAAATTATCAATTCACAAAACGCACCTTGAGGCTCTAACACAGAAGAGGGAAGAGTTAAAATCTCTCCTCGATTTAGACATTAAGAAGAAGTTTCACCTGGTCTCGCAGAAAATGTATGAATGGAGAAACAAACCTGGTAAACAATTGGCTCGCAAAGACCCTACATGCTTTAATAGCTATCATGCTATATCATTATTAAATGTGGACGGTAAATTATATTCTAAAGTCATAGCCAATAGACTTCTACCCCTCCTCCCGAAATGGATCTCAGCAGACAAAACTGGTTTTGTCCCTGGCAGGGAAGCCAGAGATAACTCATTGTGCTCCCTTTCGCTGATCCACTATGTCAGGGGTGTCAAACTCAATGTAAAGTAAAAGCAATGTAAAAGCATTATTATTGCCCTCAAAAGGGCCAGTTGTATCTGTAAGACTAGATGTCCAGAGCATCCCCTATTCTTACATAAGATGTCAAGAGCCTCCCCACCATCAGAAATTGAGTCCCCCACCCTCCCTTACATCCCAGTGCATTCCCTTATCTTGTGCTGTTGCTGGGAAGAAGCTGTAGGCATTGCTGAAAAGCAAAACGTACTGTGTCTGGAGGAGGGCCAGAAGAGAGGTGCAAGGGCCACATGAAATGGCCTTGAGGGCCGGATTCGGCCCGCGGGCCTTGTCTTTGACACCTGTGCACTATGTCCATAGATACTCCCAATCCACCCTACTCTTATCCACGGATGCTGAAAAAACATTTCATAGGGTGGACTGGGACTACCTTATGACTACCCTTCGTTACTTTGGTCTAGGCACAAAGATATTTAATCGCATCTTTCTATTCCAATCCCTCAGTGCAAATCTGCATCAACGGATTGCTGAGGGACCCCCTTACATTGGGTAATGGTGCTAGACAGGGTTGCCCATTGTCCCCTCTGTTATTTGCCATTTCTCTTGAACCCTTCTTTTCCTCTATCAGAAACAACATTAACATATAGGGTATCATTATAGGTCCCAGAACACACAAATATGCAGCCTATGCAGATGATATTTTGTTCTTTATTCAACAACCACGCATCTCGCTTCCAAATTTGGTGAAGGCTTTCCACAATTTCCAAACACTTTTGAATTTTGAAATAAACCTCACAAAATCTGAAATCCTAAATATCAATGTCCCCTTCTCCGAAGCTAACCTACTAAAACATTCTTTCCCTTTTTAATGGCAATCAGAAACATTAAAGTATCTAGGCATTTCTCTTACTCCACACATCCACTCTTTTCAAACATAACTATGTCCCCCTACTAAACAACATTAAATCCGACCTCCGGAAATGGTCCTTCTTATCTCACTTGTGGCAGGGCATAATACACATAAAAAAAATGAATATTCTCCCACATATTTTTTTTTGTTTTCCAAATGCTACCAATGGGTGTGCCTATAGGGTTCTTCTCATTACTGCAGACCATGATCTCTCACTTTGTCTGGCAGGACAGGCACCCCAGAATATCTAGATCAACCCTTTACCACTCCAAGCGTTCTGGTGGGGCTCGCATTCCCAGACATCAAAGGCAATTTTTTATCTCGCTTATCTAACTGGAAATATGCCAGTAATGCTAAATTGTGGGTCCAACTTGAAAACCAATTTAAGTGGCACAGATCTTTCCATTGTTCCATGGATACCTCGTTCAACAAGAGCGGTATCCCCATCCACCTCACCCCTAACTATCTCCTCACTAGATATTTGGGATACATTGCGCAAAAAATTCTCCCTGACTTACAATTCCCCACTAATGGCTCTTCTAAACCATACATTTTTCCTACCCGGGTCCATGGACCCCGGTTTCAAAGCTTGGTCTCTGAAAGGTCTCCTATTGCTACACCATGTAACTCATTCCAACTCTCCTAAACCTCTACGGTCCATGATGGGCTCCAAGCCAATTTCATTCATGGACAAATGGAGTTATAAACAACTAACTCAATTTCTTCATTCCTTACCTCATCCCCTGCGAGACCTGCAGGATTTGAACCCTATTGAGGCCATGTTCAATCACAAGGACCCTCCACTTCACTGTGTTTCATAGTTCTATAAAGCCCTTATCACTCTTCAAGGACCTCCCCATCCAGACTTAATTTATAAATAAGAGGACAAAATCCTGCTTCTCTCACATACCTCCTCAATTTCATCCAAAATGGCAGTGACTAACTACAAACTTTTAGCCGTATGACACTACACCCCACTCAAGTTACATAATATGTTCAATTCTAACTCCCCATTGTGCTGGAGGAGTTGTGGGTACATTGCCTCTCACGACCATATCTGGTGGAACTGTCCATTAATACGCCCCTACTGGTCTGACGTACTCAAACTTATAAACCAAATAACTAAACTCTCTCTTCCCTCCGACCCATGAACTATATTTTTACATGGCACCTCTAAACCAGTTGGCCCATATAAACGGTCTCCCACCCTTCATCTCTTGAACGCAGCGAAGGCTCTTATCCTGGCCCTTTGGGGCCAACCAACTGTACCCACTTTGAAACAATGGAGGCAAAATATAGAAGAAGTTTGTCTATTAGAAGAACCTTTCCCATATAACCAAAGGCAATATCAATCGTTACACCAAAATATGGGCCCACTGGTTCAAGTTCAAAACCACCTCCAGCTGTAAAGAACTTATGCTAGAACGATCAGCCGACTGTTCTGGCAATGAATCCTGTACTCTCAGTCTCTAATATGTAACAATTTCACTACCATTGTGATCTGAGTATTAATGAAAAATTTTGAATTTCGATTTCTGTAATCCAACTTTCTTTGTTGTCTAATCCACTTGCTACCAGCAGCTTCCCTTTTTTCCTTTCCCTTTCTCCTCCTCTCCTTTCCTTCTCATTCCCGCCTCACCTCCATCTCCACTCTGCCCCTCAACCTTCTTCTATTCCTCATCTTAAAACTCTGATTGCTCAGTACAAACACCCTAATGCTATCCCAGGCCCAGGCCTTTGTACTGTTTCACACCTCTCATCTTTGAAAATGACCTCCCTGCTGGTTTACAGGTGATTTTCATATGTATTCATTTGTATTCAATCCTGCTACAGATATCCTGTAATGTCATTACACCTTCTATGTTTGTAATCATTTTTCTTTAATAAACAGATATTAAACAAAAAAAAAGGAGATCCAAATTATGGTTAAGGTAAAATAACACATATAGAGTCATTCAGCTTTAAGGTTAAATGATAGCTGGACAGAAGACATATATCCAGACTGGAGACCATCACCTTCGACACCACCACTCACAGCCTCTTACCAGATGTTGTTGACCCTCTATTACAGAGGATCAAACATGCTTAAAGGTTATCCTAGGCAACCTCCAAACTGGCTCCCTTCATCTGGTATCCCTTCAGTAAGATTCCAAATCCTAGCACAACGCCAATATAGGATCTCCCATGAGCAACTTGGATCCCCAATGAGATTCTCTCAATAAAGCAGATAAATGCACATTATAGTGTAATATGTTAAAACATTGTTTATTAAGGGTTTTAGAAAAGCCCACTCACATGGTAGTCAATTCAAACAGGCATTCACAATGTGTGTACTGAGTTTTCCAACCCAAAAGATGACCATGCTCTACGCTTAGTTCCTGGCACTGCGATGACGTCATACGCCAGGCTCCACCCTACGCGCTTTGTCATATAAACATGTTGTCAGAGGTATGGTTATGACAGCATACACAATTTAAATACCAGGAAGGCGGAAGTAGGCTGCGTTTTACACGCCTACAGCTAGAAACTGGAAGTAGTTCGTCCCCATGCCGCAATGGGGAACAAGAACTATAGACTCCATAGTCATTCTCTGGTGTCATAATTTTAAAGAAAGGAAACTAAAAATCGCTCGACTAATATTTGATAATAAACAGATCAAGCAATAAAATAAAACTAAAACAAGGCAAACATACTAAAATGTGGCCAATGCATAGATCATAGCAAGTCATCAGGACTGGAACAAAGCGTGTCTGCTATCTAGTGTTAGAAACAAATAATTACAGCCAATATAATTTATTATTAAAAACACAATACATGGAACAATTCATATAGCAGGAAAAAAAACACTGCATTTCATTAAAAAAAAACATTTAGATGAACAATTAGTTCCTTAAAAAAATGAATATAAAAAAGTTCATACACAAACTATATAAAATAAAATATAAACAGAACCCAGAGCGATAAAATAAGAGAATTGTTAATGAATGCATTTACATCCCATTCAATGTTTAACCCATGGGGTGCATAAGATTTAAGGGTGTATATCCACCAACTCTCAAACCTGGAGATCTTTCTTTTATTATTACTCCCCCTCCAATTAGGCACAAACCTATCAATCACCATGAACACAGTCCCTTCAGGGTTCTTATTGTTACAAAGTAAGTCGTATTTAGAAACCCCTTCTGATATTGCCAATGAGTTTAAAAACTCTAATCTGAAAATTCCTGAATAGTATGGCCCACGTATTGAAGCCTGCATGGGCAAATGAAGAAATAAACTACATTTTTTGAATGTTATGAAGGACCTTATATCGAAAGACTTATTAGTGCAACCAGGATGAAAAGAAATACATTTCCTTTGAGCCACATTGATCTTACAAAACTGCGCATTTCCTGCAGGGATAATAAACTTCACAGCTTTAAAAAACACAGTATTCTTTGGGGGATTAGAAACATTTAGGGCTACAGATAATCTGAGTGGGGGGCTCCTCTAAAGATCACTGCAGAAGTCTCAGAGAGTAAAGGACCCAAAATACAGTCATTCTTCAAAACTCTCCAGTGTTTGCGAATGATTTTATTCATAGAGAAGTGTTAAGTGGAATATGACATAAACAGTGGGAGATTTAAATTAGAATTCTCATTTTTCACCCTAGGTGCCAGAAGTTCCCCCCAATCCCTGGAATTAGCATTTCTGAGTGTCCCTTAGGTTTATAACCTTTGTCAAGAAAACATTGTAGGGGAAAATCAGCTTCTCGTAAGAACTCAATTGGTTAGTAGTACAGTTACTTTTGAGCCTCAAAAACTGGCTTTACGGAACTGACCTCAACCATGAAAGATGAAGACAACTCCTCCTATCTATAAATGCATTCCGATATGTCTCCTTAAAAAATGTCGACTTGAAAAACCTACCTTCCTGAATCTCTATGTTCAAATCAAAAAAATACATTTTAGAATCACTGGCCTCATGCTGAAAAAGGAAACCCCTATCATTGGCATTCAAAAAAACAATGAAAGTGTTAAGTGACTCAAGGTCACCATCCCATATGAGGAGAACTTCATCTATATATACTGTTTCTAGAGTATGAGCTCTGGTCTTCACTCCTTATAGATGACGTCTTCCTCCCACTTAGTCATAAAAAAGCTTGCTAGGCTAGGAGCAAATTTTACCCCATGGCAAACCCCTTGAACTGAAGGAAATATGAGCCATTATGCCTAAAATAGTTGTGACTTATAGCATAGTCCAAAAGGGACATAACAAATTTACGTTGGATTGAATGCAGGGTAGTATTAGTCCTCAAGAAGTAATCAACTGCCTCTCTACCATGTCTGTGTGGGATAATGGTATAAAACGAAGCCACATCCGCTGTGGCCAAAATATATCCCTCCATCCAAGTCAAAGTATTCAAGATATTAATCACTTGAGTTGTATCCTTCAAAAATCGTGGAGTCTGTACCACAAGGGTTTGGCTGCAAAAAGGTATCAATATACTGACCCACTCTGGAAGTCACAGAGTCCATACCACTATATTGCCAGGAGGAATAAATAGTGAGGCATTAGACACTGATGAATTCATTGTCTAATTAATTGCGGGACTACATTGCCAGGAGGATTAAATAGTGAGGCATGGGGCCCAGTTTGGTTAACAGTTGCCCATTGATAATCCCCGGCCCTCACGATGATGCTATGGAGTGTACTGAACATGACATGTTATATTTTAGAACGGCACATATTTCATGATGTAGTTTAATTTTAATTGATTTATTAGGGATTTTTGTGACAGATTTTTTTTTATTTTTATTTTTTGTCTTTTGATATGATATCCATCCCCCCCCCCCCCCATTTAGACCCCCTCCGAAAAATACTGGATATGATGTCTTTTTTGTTTTGTTTTTTTTTTTACAGTGATATGTTGACACGGTGACTAAATGACAAGGGAAATGTGGGTTGCACTTTTCCCTATATCATTTTTTTTTTTTTTTAACTTTTTCACTTTTTTCACATTTTCACTATTAAGTATGATTGCAATACATAGTGTCTTGCCTTATTTCACTTCACGGAATGTATATGACTGGGGGGAATTTATGTAATATGTATTTTGTTTTGTTTTTTTGTTTTTTTTTTTATGTTTTTTTTGTTGTGAGATTATGTATGTATGTTGATAAAATTAATAAAATATTTAATTATATAAAAAAAAAAAATAGTGAGGCATTAGACAACGATGGATTTCTAAACTGTCCACTTATATTTGAGTTAAATCCAGCTGGATTGCTCACAAGATATCTTTTAGTATTCAATCTGTCCATAACATTTTAAAATGTATTTAAAGAACGAGAAGTTGCAAAACTGAGCCATGGCTTAGAACATATTGTTCATCAGTAAGGGGTTTAGAACTTAAGTTAAAGAGGCTAGTTACGCTCCCCTTCTTTTTTGAACAGATCCTCCTCCCCCCTTTTTTTTCTATGAGTCTGTGGGTGCTTTGTCCTTACCCATAAAACATTGGTCCAGGTCTATTATCATTAGTTTGTGGAGGATACCAATTTTGGTTATATTGGGGAGTACTGGGTGGACCTCGAGATGGTCCCCACTGCCTATATTCAGATCCACCATTCCCTTTGGGATGTTGGACAATATAACAGTCATCATAACTGTTGGTGATTTCTCTTTATATTCACCCTAGATACCTTAAATGTATACTCAAAAGTTAAGTCCCTGACTTATTGGCTCAATCTAGTCTGTTCTATGCAAAATAAAGCAGAGCTCTGGAGAATGTTTTATCCTGCTAAAGAAAACACGTCCAAACCGTGATCAGTCTAAAACATTCTAGTTTTATTTGCAAAGCGGGGTAACTATTATACACAGTATTGAACAGGAAATACAGTTGGGAGGGGGGAATGAGTGCTCTCAGGAAGAGTCATGTCTCACAAAAGTTTAACAATGGGTTAATACAGAATGTTCGTTAGAAATTGCAAAATATGCCTTGTCTAGACCCTAAGACTTAGTATAACTAAAGAGGAAGTTAATGTGCGATAAAGAATGTATCTTTAGCTAAGGTGTGAAAACACTGAAAAAACATATCGGGTGATTTACTTAGGTCATTGTTCGTGTTTAACTAAAGACTTAAAGTAACCTTAACTGAAACAAGTCATTACAAGTCAGAGTTGTCTAAAGAAAATGGTGTTACACAGGTCAAGCTAGAAAATGGTTGCCAGCAACTAGAAAGAGGTCCTGTCATTCCCCTTCAATCCCCTCTAAAAAATCATAATTCCATATGCATGATTTTTCTCCTTATCATTTATACGGTGTCATCAGAGGACACAAGGCCTCTCTGGAAAGGGATAGCAGGTTAGGCGACAATGTCCTTGGCTTCCTTAGTATAATCAAATAAGGACCTAAACCTGCCCACCTAAATGGTAGACTTAGCTTTCTTGGCTTTATAAAACTTTACGTATTCCTGGTAATCAAAAGGGGTTTGGGTTTGTTGGATCAGCACACCTTGTCTAGCTGTTAGAAATGTGTCAACATTTTCCACATCTCTGTTAAAGTACAAACTTACATAAGATCCCCCTCTATTTGCTGAGTCTGGGGTCTTTGTGGTTTTAGCGATTAAACACATAATAAGCTTAAAACATGCATATAAGAATAATAGAAAAAGTAAAATCATCACAATCATCATAGCAATGTCTTTTAACCAGGAAAACACTCCTCCAAAACCAAACCCTCCCATACCTACAAAGGGATCCCAGCTTTTAGCAATGTTACGGGCTTCTTCTTGCAACTTATTGACCTCCTTTCTGTGTTGGGCAATTATGTCATAATAATTTGGCACTTCCAAAGTGGTATTGTATATCCAAGTGCAACATTCATAGTCCTCAGTATGCTCACAGAGGCCAGTGAGGGCAGCACTCATACTTTCTATAGCTAGATCATGTAATTCTAACTTCTTCCTAATGGTCCTTTTTTCAAGATTTAGCAACTTAATATCATCTGAGTTCTTTTCCATGATCTCATCAATGATTCCAGAATAATTATTTAATCCCGGGGATAGCATTCCTTCCCACAACATACATATATACTTTGTCCCCGTGAAAACGGTCTTTGGGCAATATATTCTTGTAGGCGTCTATTCTGTACTGCGGTCACAAGGTGGTCCAGTACTTTTTGTATGTCTCTAGAGAAATTCTGGTAATTAGGGTTGAGCGGACACCTAGATGTCCGTGTTCGACGGGTTCGGCCGAACTTTAAAAAAAAGTCCGGGTCCGTGTCCCGGACTTTTACCGAACTTTTCCCGGACACCGAACCCCATTGAAGTCAATGGGGACCCGAACTTTAAGGCACTAAAATGGCTCTAAAACACCAAAGGAAAGGGCTAGAGTGCTGCAAATGGCAGCAAAACGTAATTAAGAGCATGGCAAGTGCTCTGCAAACAAATGTGGATAGGGAAATAACTTAAAACAACAAAAAAAAACAGAAAAATAAAACAATGTTCTTCTTCATCTCTGAAGGACGAGGCCCATATGGAGTAGGAGGGAGGTTGAGGTGGTGGTGGATGTGGCGGTGACATAGGCGTGCGCACAGGGTGTGCTGGGTGTGCCTGGGCACACCCTAATCACCTAGGGCACATAGCATTGCCAGTGAGGAGATGGGAAAGATCTCCCTGGGACCTGCTCTGCTCTATTTCTCCTTGCCTACAGGTACATGGCCCCGATACATTACTCTCCCTGCTGGCAAACACATGCATGTGTATTTCAACTTTGGGGTGCACACCTTAATGCAATAGGCTGCGCACACCTATGGGCGGTGTAGGTGGAAGCGGCGGTGGAGGAGGACCAGGGCCGGATTAACAGCATCATGGGCTTGGTGCTGAGGATTTTGAAGGGCCTTAGGGCCGTGCCTTGCCATGCACCCAGAGGAGGAAGGGTGCAGCCATGCATGCCTAATTCAACATGGGATGCTGTCTCTGAAGCCCATAAACACATCCATGCATCGCCAACTGTCCCTCCTTGTCCGGCCTTCACGCTGTGTGGGGAGGTTCTGAGGGTGCTGCCTGGGGAAGCGAGCATAGAAGCCAGACTTCTGTGTTTACAAGTGACAGAAGAGCGGTAACAGTGAATATGGCCAACCCGGGGCCTATATAAAAGGTAGGGGCCTGGAGCTGCAGCTCCAATAGCCCCTACATTAATCTGGCCCTGAGGAGGAGGACGAGGTAGCCAACACTGCTTCTTTTCACAAATTTTAAATGAGGGTACACCCCAAAAGAGTGAGAAAGAGCAAAAATGGAACAATGGGTGGGTAAGGTCGGTATCCATTGCTATTCTGCATAAGGTACGGAAAAGTCCCGTGGGATCCATGCCTGGTTCATTTTAATGAACGTGAGCTTGTCCACATTGTCTCTGGACAGGCGGCTGCGCTTGTCTGTTATAACGCCCCCAGCCGTGCTAAATACCCGTTCAGATAATACACTGGCTGCAGGGCACGCCAGCACCTCCAAGGCGTAAAGGGCAAGCTCAGGCCATGTGCCCAATTTGGAGACCCAGAAGTTGAAGGGGGCAGACCCGTCATTCACTACATGTAGGCGTGTGCACACATACTGCTCCACCATGTTGGTAAAATGCTGCCTCCTGCTAAGACGTTCCATCTGAGCTGCTGGTGCTGCTGTTTGTTGTGGCGTGCTGACAAAGCTTTTCCACATTTCGGCCATGCTAACCCTGCCTTCTGAGGTGCTGGCGGTGCCCTGGTTGCGTTGGCGACCTCCTCCTCCTCCTCCTCTGCCTTGTGCTTCCACTGTGGCCCCGCTGTCAGATGGGAATGCCAGCAGCATGGCGTCTACCAGCGTGCGCTTGTACTCGCGCATCTTGCGATCGCGCTCCAGTGAGTGAATTAAGGACGGTACGTTGTCCTTGTAACGGGGATCCAGCAGCATGGCCACCCAGTAATCAGCACAAGTTAGAATGTGGGCAACTCGGCGGTCGTTGTGGAGACACTGCAGCATGTAATCGCTCATGTGTGCCAGGCTGCCCAGAGGCAACGAAAGGCTGTCCTCTGTGGGAGGTGTATGGTCCGTGTCCTCTGTATCCCCCCAGCCACGCACCAGTGATGGCCATGAGCTGGCCTGGGTGCCACCCTGCTGTGAACATGGTTCCATCTCCTCCTCCAGCTCCTCCTCCTCCTCATCCTCCTCATCCTCCAGAACTGTGCCCCTGCTGGACAATTGCGTCCCTGGCGTTTGCGTGTGCAGGAACCCACCCTCGGAGCCCCTTGCGAATGACTGCCCTGAAAGCCTTGGAAATGTTACCTCTTCATCCTCCTCCTCCTCCTCATCCTGTGCCACATCCTCTTCCATCATCGCCCGAATTGTTTTTTCAAGGAGGCATAGAAGTGGGATAGTTAAGCTGAGAACGGCGTCATTGCCACTGGCCATGTTGGTGGAGTACTCAAAACAGCGCAACAAGGCACACAGGTCTCGCATGGAGGCCCAGTTATTGGTGGTGAAGTGGTGCTGTTCCGCAGAGCGACTCACGCGTGCGTGCTGCAGCTGAAACTCCACTATGGCCTGCTGCTGCTCGCACAGTCTTTCCAGCATGTGCAAGGTGGAGTTCCACCTTGTGGGCACGTCACATATGAGGCGGTGAGCGGGAAGGCCGAAGTTACGCTGCAGCGCTGCCAGGCGAGCAGCAGCAGGGTGAGAACGCCGAAAGTGCGCACAAACGGCCCGCACTTTCTGCAGCAGCTCTGACATATCGGGGTAGTTTTTAAGGAACCTCTGCACCACCAAATTCAGCACATGCGCCAGGCAAGGGATGTGCGTCAAACCGGCTAGGCCCAGAGCTGCTATGAGATTTCGCCCATTATCGCACACCACCAGGCCGGGCTTGAGGCTCGCTGGCAGCAACCACTCATTTGTCTGCTGTTCCATGCTCCTCCACAACTCCTGCGCGGTGTGTGGTTTGTCCCCCAAACAGGCAAGTTGTAAAACTGCCTGCTGTCGTTTACCCCTGGCCGTGCTGAAGTTGGTGGTGAAGGTGTTACGCTGTCCGGATGAGGAGGCGGTAGAGGATGAGGAAGCGGAGTAGGAGGAGTTAGGAACAGGAGGCAAACTGAAGCGCCCTGCAATCCTCGGTGGTGGAAGGACATGCGCCAAATTGCTATCCGCCTCAGGCCCATCCGCCACTGCATTTACCCAGTGTGCCGTTAGGGAGATATAACGCCCCTGACCGTGCTTACTGGTCCACGTATCCGTAGTTAGGTGGACCTTGGCACAGATGGCGTTGCGCAGTGCACACCTGATTTTTTCCCCCACTTGGTTGTGCAGGGAAGGGATGGCTTGCCTGGAAAAGTAGTGGCGGCTGGGCACGACGTACTGTGGGACAGCCACCGACATAAGGTTTTTAAAACTGTGCGTCTCCACCAGACGGAATGACAGCATTTCAAAGGCCAATAATTTTGAAATGCTGGCATTCAGGGCCAGGGATCGCGGGTGGGTAGGGGGGTACTTCCTCTTCCTCTCAAGTGTTTGGGAGATGGAAAGCTGAACGCTTCCACGGGACATTGTGGAGATGGTTGTTGGTGACCCAGGTGGTGGTGTTGCTGACAGATCGTCTGTTTGCGGGGTGGCAGGTGCCGGTATCACTACAGATGTGGCTGGAGCGGCCGAGACTGCAGCAGAAGAGGAAGCAGGATGAGCCAGAGACGTTTCTTGGTTTTGAAGGTGTGTACTCCACTGCAGCTCGTGCTTTGCACTTAGATGCCTGATCATGCAGGTTGTGCTCAGGTTGAGAAGGTTCATGCCTCGCTTCAAGCTCTGATTGCACAGGGTGCAAACCACTCGTGTCCTGTCATCAGCACATTTTCTAAAGAACTTCCACGCTAGAGAACTCCTTTGAGCTGACTTTGGTGCGCTCGTTCCCTTGCTGCGTTGGGCAGTAGCGGGCGTAGTGTCTAGGGCACGGCCGCTCCGCTTCTGCACCCTGCTCCCTCTTCTGCTGTGCTGGTGGCTCTGTGCGACCACCGCCTCTTCCTCCAAACTACTCAGTTCACCTGCATGACGTTCATTCCATGTGGGGTCGAGGACCTCATCGTCCTCCACATCATCTTCCACCCAGTCTTCACCCCTGCCCTCCTTGTCGGTCTCCACAATGCTGAACGCCGCAGCAGTTGGCACCTGCGTTTCGTCATCATCGGAGACGTGCTGCGATGATCCTTGCATGTACTCATCTTGAGAAATAAGTGGTTGGGCATCGCTGCACTCAATCTCTTCCACTTCTGGGGCAGGGCTAGGTGGATGGCCCTGGGAAACCCTGCTGACAGAGTCCTCAAAAAGAATAAGAGACTGCTGTATGGCTTGGGGCTCAGACTGCTGGCCTGATTTGCAAGGGGGTGAGGTGAAAGACGGTTGGACATTGGCTGCAGGTGCCAACTCTGACCTTTCTGCAGTAGACTGGGTGGGAGACAATGTGAAGGAACTGGAGGCACTGTCAGCAGCAAACCAATCTACTATCGCCTCAACTTGTTCTGGCCTCATCACTTCTAGGGGCGTTTGATGCCCTACCAAATACTGATGCAGGTTCTGTCGCCTACTCACACTTGAGGAAGGTGTTTCACTTGTGCGTGTAGCTGGCACAGATCGACCATGTCCTCTCCTTGCAACAGGAGCTCTACCAGCAGCACCACGACCCAGGCCACGGCCCTTATTTGACGGTCTCCTCATATTTCTGTAATTTAAGATCTTGCCCTAGAAAGGTTTTTATTGAATAGCGGAATAGAAAATATGATCCAAAAAAAGTGTATGTATATCACACGTACACAACCACACTAGGCCCCAATTACTATTGTTTGTACCCCTAAAAGGCTAGATGAGGAGTAGGGGGAGTATGGAACAGGCAGCACCCTCAAACCTTCAGAAGTATGAGATGAACCCCAACAACTTGGAAAGGTGGATCTCTCTCACACGTACCGACACAGACTATCCCGCAATTCAATTGATCCTCAAAGGTTTTTATTGAATAGCGGAATAGGAAATATGATCAAAAAAAGTGTATGTATCTCGCACGTACACAACCACACTAGGCCCCAATTACTATTGTTTGTACCCCTAAAAGGCTAGATGAGGAGTAGGGGGGGTATGGAACAGGCAGCACCCTCAAACCTTCAGAAGTATGAGATGAACCCCAACAACTTGGAAAGGTGGATCTCTCTCACACGTACCGACACAGACTATCCCGCAATTCAATTGATCCTCAAAGGTTTTTATTGAATAGCGGAATAGGAAATATGATCAAAAAAAGTGTATGTATCTCGCACGTACACAACCACACTAGGCCCCAATTACTATTGTTTGTACCCCTAAAAGGCTAGATGAGGAGTAGGGGGGGTATGGAACAGGCAGCACCCTCAAACCTTCAGAAGTATGAGATGAACCCCAACAACTTGGAAAGGTGGATCTCTCTCACACGTACCGACACAGACTATCCCGCAATTCAATTGATCCTCAAAGGTTTTTATTGAATAGCGGAATAGGAAATATGATCAAAAAAAGTGTATGTATCTCGCACGTACACAACCACACTAGGCCCCAATTACTATTGTTTGTACCCCTAAAAGGCTAGATGAGGAGTAGGGGGGGTATGGAACAGGCAGCACCCTCAAACCTTCAGAAGTATGAGATGAACCCCAACAACTTGGAAAGGTGGATCTCTCTCACACGTACCGACACAGACTATCCCGCAATTCAATTGATCCTCAAAGGTTTTTATTGAATAGCGGAATAGGAAATATGATCAAAAAAAGTGTATGTATCTCGCACGTACACAACCACACTAGGCCCCAATTACTATTGTTTGTACCCCTAAAAGGCTAGATGAGGAGTAGGGGGGGTATGGAACAGGCAGCACCCTCAAACCTTCAGAAGTATGAGATGAACCCCAACAACTTGGAAAGGTGGATCTCTCTCACACGTACCGACACAGACTATCCCGCAATTCAATTGATCCTCAAAGGTTTTTATTGAATAGCGGAATAGGAAATATGATCAAAAAAAGTGTATGTATCTCGCACGTACACAACCACACTAGGCCCCAATTACTATTGTTTGTACCCCTAAAAGGCTAGATGAGGAGTAGGGGGGGTATGGAACAGGCAGCACCCTCAAACCTTCAGAAGTATGAGATGAACCCCAACAACTTGGAAAGGTGGATCTCTCTCACACGTACCGACACAGACTATCCCGCAATTCAATTGATCCTCAAAGGTTTTTATTGAATAGCGGAATAGGAAATATGATCAAAAAAAGTGTATGTATCTCGCACGTACACAACCACACTAGGCCCCAATTACTATTGTTTGTACCCCTAAAAGGCTAGATGAGGAGTAGGGGGGGTATGGAACAGGCAGCACCCTCAAACCTTCAGAAGTATGAGATGAACCCCAACAACTTGGAAAGGTGGATCTCTCTCACACGTACCGACACAGACTATCCCGCAATTCAATTGATCCTCAAAGGTTTTTATTGAATAGCGGAATAGGAAATATGATCAAAAAAAGTGTATGTATCTCGCACGTACACAACCACACTAGGCCGCAATTACTATTGTTTGTACCCCTAAAAGGCTAGATGAGGAGTAGGGGGGGTATGGAACAGGCAGCACCCTCAAACCTTCAGAAGTATGAGATGAACCCCAACAACTTGGAAAGGTGGATCTCTCTCACACGTACCGACACAGACTATCCCGCAATTCAATTGATCCTCAAAGGTTTTTATTGAATAGCGGAATAGGAAATATGATCAAAAAAAGTGTATGTATCTCGCACGTACACAACCACACTAGGCCCCAATTACTATTGTTTGTACCCCTAAAAGGCTAGATGAGGAGTAGGGGGGGTATGGAACAGGCAGCACCCTCAAACCTTCAGAAGTATGAGATGAACCCCAACAACTTGGAAAGGTGGATCTCTCTCACACGTACCGACACAGACTATCCCGCAATTCAATTGATCCTCAAAGGTTTTTATTGAATAGCGGAATAGGAAATATGATCAAAAAAAGTGTATGTATCTCGCACGTACACAACCACACTAGGCCCCAATTACTATTGTTTGTACCCCTAAAAGGCTAGATGAGGAGTAGGGGGGGTATGGAACAGGCAGCACCCTCAAACCTTCAGAAGTATGAGATGAACCCCAACAACTTGGAAAGGTGGATCTCTCTCACACGTACCGACACAGACTATCCCGCAATTCAATTGATCCTCAAAGGTTTTTATTGAATAGCGGAATAGGAAATATGATCAAAAAAAGTGTATGTATCTCGCACGTACACAACCACACTAGGCCCCAATTACTATTGTTTGTACCCCTAAAAGGCTAGATGAGGAGTAGGGGGGGTATGGAACAGGCAGCACCCTCAAACCTTCAGAAGTATGAGATGAACCCCAACAACTTGGAAAGGTGGATCTCTCTCACACGTACCGACACAGACTATCCCGCAATTCAATTGATCCTCAAAGGTTTTTATTGAATAGCGGAATAGGAAATATGATCAAAAAAAGTGTATGTATCTCGCACGTACACAACCACACTAGGCCCCAATTACTATTGTTTGTACCCCTAAAAGGCTAGATGAGGAGTAGGGGGGGTATGGAACAGGCAGCACCCTCAAACCTTCAGAAGTATGAGATGAACCCCAACAACTTGGAAAGGTGGATCTCTCTCACACGTACCGACACAGACTATCCCGCAATTCAATTGATCCTCAAAGGTTTTTATTGAATAGCGGAATAGGAAATATGATCAAAAAAAGTGTATGTATCTCGCACGTACACAACCACACTAGGCCCCAATTACTATTGTTTGTACCCCTAAAAGGCTAGATGAGGAGTAGGGGGGGTATGGAACAGGCAGCACCCTCAAACCTTCAGAAGTATGAGATGAACCCCAACAACTTGGAAAGGTGGATCTCTCTCACACGTACCGACACAGACTATCCCGCAATTCAATTGATCCTCAAAGGTTTTTATTGAATAGCGGAATAGGAAATATGATCAAAAAAAGTGTATGTATCTCGCACGTACACAACCACACTAGGCCCCAATTACTATTGTTTGTACCCCTAAAAGGCTAGATGAGGAGTAGGGGGGGTATGGAACAGGCAGCACCCTCAAACCTTCAGAAGTATGAGATGAACCCCAACAACTTGGAAAGGTGGATCTCTCTCACACGTACCGACACAGACTATCCCGCAATTCAATTGATCCTCAAAGGTTTTTATTGAATAGCGGAATAGGAAATATGATCAAAAAAAGTGTATGTATCTCGCACGTACACAACCACACTAGGCCCCAATTACTATTGTTTGTACCCCTAAAAGGCTAGATGAGGAGTAGGGGGGGTATGGAACAGGCAGCACCCTCAAACCTTCAGAAGTATGAGATGAACCCCAACAACTTGGAAAGGTGGATCTCTCTCACACGTACCGACACAGACTATCCCGCAATTCAATTGATCCTCAAAGGTTTTTATTGAATAGCGGAATAGGAAATATGATCAAAAAAAGTGTATGTATCTCGCACGTACACAACCACACTAGGCCCCAATTACTATTGTTTGTACCCCTAAAAGGCTAGATGAGGAGTAGGGGGGGTATGGAACAGGCAGCACCCTCAAACCTTCAGAAGTATGAGATGAACCCCAACAACTTGGAAAGGTGGATCTCTCTCACACGTACCGACACAGACTATCCCGCAATTCAATTGATCCTCAAAGGTTTTTATTGAATAGCGGAATAGGAAATATGATCAAAAAAAGTGTATGTATCTCGCACGTACACAACCACACTAGGCCCCAATTACTATTGTTTGTACCCCTAAAAGGCTAGATGAGGAGTAGGGGGGGTATGGAACAGGCAGCACCCTCAAACCTTCAGAAGTATGAGATGAACCCCAACAACTTGGAAAGGTGGATCTCTCTCACACGTACCGACACAGACTATCCCGCAATTCAATTGATCCTCAAAGGTTTTTATTGAATAGCGGAATAGGAAATATGATCAAAAAAAGTGTATGTATCTCGCACGTACACAACCACACTAGGCCCCAATTACTATTGTTTGTACCCCTAAAAGGCTAGATGAGGAGTAGGGGGGGTATGGAACAGGCAGCACCCTCAAACCTTCAGAAGTATGAGATGAACCCCAACAACTTGGAAAGGTGGATCTCTCTCACACGTACCGACACAGACTATCCCGCAATTCAATTGATCCTCAAAGGTTTTTATTGAATAGCGGAATAGGAAATATGATCAAAAAAAGTGTATGTATCTCGCACGTACACAACCACACTAGGCCCCAATTACTATTGTTTGTACCCCTAAAAGGCTAGATGAGGAGTAGGGGGGGTATGGAACAGGCAGCACCCTCAAACCTTCAGAAGTATGAGATGAACCCCAACAACTTGGAAAGGTGGATCTCTCTCACACGTACCGACACAGACTATCCCGCAATTCAATTGATCCTCAAAGGTTTTTATTGAATAGCGGAATAGGAAATATGATCAAAAAAAGTGTATGTATCTCGCACGTACACAACCACACTAGGCCCCAATTACTATTGTTTGTACCCCTAAAAGGCTAGATGAGGAGTAGGGGGGGTATGGAACAGGCAGCACCCTCAAACCTTCAGAAGTATGAGATGAACCCCAACAACTTGGAAAGGTGGATCTCTCTCACACGTACCAACACAGACTATCCCCCAATTTAACTGATCCCCAAAGGTTTTTGATTAAATAGCGGAATAGAAAATATGATCCCAAAAAAGTGTATGTATATCACACGTACACAACCACACTAGGCCCCAATTACTATTGTTTGTACCCCTAAAAGGCTAGGAGTAGGGGGAGTATGGAACAGGCAGCACCCTCAAACCTTCAGAAGTATGAGATGAACCCCAACAACTTGGAAAGGTGGATCTCTCTCACACGTACCAACACAGACTATCCCCCAATTTAACTGATCCCCAAAGGTTTTTGATTAAATAGCGGAATAGAAAATATGATCCCAAAAAAGTGTATGTATATCACACGTACACAACCACACTAGGCCCCAATTACTATTGTTTGTACCCCTAAAAGGCTAGGAGTAGGGGGAGTATGGAACAGGCAGCACCCTCAAACCTTCAGAAGTATGAGATGAACCCCAACAACTTGGAAAGGTGGATCTCTCTCACACGTACCAACACAGACTATCCCCCAATTTAACTGATCCCCAAAGGTTTTTGATTAAATAGCGGAATAGAAAATATGATCCCAAAAAAGTGTATGTATATCACACGTACACAACCACACTAGGCCCCAATTACTATTGTTTGTACCCCTAAAAGGCTAGGAGTAGGGGGAGTATGGAACAGGCAGCACCCTCAAACCTTCAGAAGTATGAGATGAACCCCAACAACTTGGAAAGGTGGATCTCTCTCACACGTACCAACACAGACTATCCCCCAATTTAACTGATCCCCAAAGGTTTTTGATTAAATAGCGGAATAGAAAATATGATCCCAAAAAAGTGTATGTATATCACACGTACACAACCACACTAGGCCCCAATTACTATTGTTTGTACCCCTAAAAGGCTAGGAGTAGGGGGAGTATGGAACAGGCAGCACCCTCAAACCTTCAGAAGTATGAGATGAACCCCAACAACTTGGAAAGGTGGATCTCTCTCACACGTACCAACACAGACTATCCCCCAATTTAACTGATCCCCAAAGGTTTTTGATTAAATAGCGGAATAGAAAATATGATCCCAAAAAAGTGTATGTATATCACACGTACACAACCACACTAGGCCCCAATTACTATTGTTTGTACCCCTAAAAGGCTAGGAGTAGGGGGAGTATGGAACAGGCAGCACCCTCAAACCTTCAGAAGTATGAGATGAACCCCAACAACTTGGAAAGGTGGATCTCTCTCACACGTACCAACACAGACTATCCCCCAATTTAACTGATCCCCAAAGGTTTTTGATTAAATAGCGGAATAGAAAATATGATCCCAAAAAAGTGTATGTATATCACACGTACACAACCACACTAGGCCCCAATTACTATTGTTTGTACCCCTAAAAGGCTAGGAGTAGGGGGAGTATGGAACAGGCAGCACCCTCAAACCTTCAGAAGTATGAGATGAACCTCAACAACTTGGAAAGGTGGATCTCTCTCACACGTACCAACACAGACTATCCCCCAATTTAACTGATCCCCAAAGGTTTTTGATTAAATAGCGGAATAGAAAATATGATCCCAAAAAAGTGTATGTATATCACACGTACACAACCACACTAGGCCCCAATTACTATTGTTTGTACCCCTAAAAGGCTAGGAGTAGGGGGAGTATGGAACAGGCAGCACCCTCAAACCTTCAGAAGTATGAGATGAACCCCAACAACTTGGAAAGGTGGATCTCTCTCACACGTACCAACACAGACTATCCCCCAATTTAACTGATCCCCAAAGGTTTTTGATTAAATAGCGGAATAGAAAATATGATCCCAAAAAAGTGTATGTATATCACACGTACACAACCACACTAGGCCCCAATTACTATTGTTTGTACCCCTAAAAGGCTAGGAGTAGGGGGAGTATGGAACAGGCAGCACCCTCAAACCTTCAGAAGTATGAGATGAACCCCAACAACTTGGAAAGGTGGATCTCTCTCACACGTACCAACACAGACTATCCCCCAATTTAACTGATCCCCAAAGGTTTTTGATTAAATAGCGGAATAGAAAATATGATCCCAAAAAAGTGTATGTATATCACACGTACACAACCACACTAGGCCCCAATTACTATTGTTTGTACCCCTAAAAGGCTAGGAGTAGGGGGAGTATGGAACAGACAGCACCCTCAAACCTTCAGAAGTATGAGATGAACCTCAACAACTTGGAAAGGTGGATCTCTCTCACACGTACCAACACAGACTATCCCCCAATTTAACTGATCCCCAAAGGTTTTTGATTAAATAGCGGAATAGAAAATATGATCCCAAAAAAGTGTATGTATATCACACGTACACAACCACACTAGGCCCCAATTACTATTGTTTGTACCCCTAAAAGGCTAGGAGTAGGGGGAGTATGGAACAGGCAGCACCCTCAAACCTTCAGAAGTATGAGATGAACCCCAACAACTTGGAAAGGTGGATCTCTCTCACACGTACCAACACAGACTATCCCCCAATTTAACTGATCCCCAAAGGTTTTTGATTAAATAGCGGAATAGAAAATATGATCCCAAAAAAGTGTATGTATATCACACGTACACAACCACACTAGGCCCCAATTACTATTGTTTGTACCCCTAAAAGGCTAGGAGTAGGGGGAGTATGGAACAGGCAGCACCCTCAAACCTTCAGAAGTATGAGATGAACCCCAACAACTTGGAAAGGTGGATCTCTCTCACACGTACCAACACAGACTATCCCCCAATTTAACTGATCCCCAAAGGTTTTTGATTAAATAGCGGAATAGAAAATATGATCCCAAAAAAGTGTATGTATATCACACGTACACAACCACACTAGGCCCCAATTACTATTGTTTGTACCCCTAAAAGGCTAGGAGTAGGGGGAGTATGGAACAGGCAGCACCCTCAAACCTTCAGAAGTATGAGATGAACCCCAACAACTTGGAAAGGTGGATCTCTCTCACACGTACCAACACAGACTATCCCCCAATTTAACTGATCCCCAAAGGTTTTTGATTAAATAGCGGAATAGAAAATATGATCCCAAAAAAGTGTATGTATATCACACGTACACAACCACACTAGGCCCCAATTACTATTGTTTGTACCCCTAAAAGGCTAGGAGTAGGGGGAGTATGGAACAGGCAGCACCCTCAAACCTTCAGAAGTATGAGATGAACCCCAACAACTTGGAAAGGTGGATCTCTCTCACACGTACCAACACAGACTATCCCCCAATTTAACTGATCCCCAAAGGTTTTTGATTAAATAGCGGAATAGAAAATATGATCCCAAAAAAGTGTATGTATATCACACGTACACAACCACACTAGGCCCCAATTACTATTGTTTGTACCCCTAAAAGGCTAGATGAGGAGTAGGGGGAGTATGGAACAGGCAGCACCCTCAAACCTTCAGTATGAGATTGTGTTCACTGTACCCCACAAAGATTGAGTTCACTGCACCCCACAATGATTGTGTTCACTGCACCCCACAAAGATTGTGTTCACTGCACCTCACAAAGATTGTGTTCACTGTACCCCCCAAAGATTGTGTTCACTGCACCCCACAAAGATTCTGTTCACTGTACCCCACAAAGATTGTGTTCACTGCACCCCAAAAAGATTGTGTTCACTGCACCCCAAAAAGGATGTTGTTCACTGCACCCCAAAAAGGATGTTGTTCACTCCACCCCAAAAAGATTGTGTTCACTGCACCCCACAAAGATTGTGTTCACTGCACCCCAAAAAGATTGTGTTCACTGCACCCCAAAAATGATTTTGTTCACTGCACCCCAAAAAGGATTTTGTTCACTGCACCCCAAAAAGGATGTTGTTCACTCCACCCCAAAAAGATTGTGTTCACTGCACCCCAAAAAGATTGTGTTCACTGCACCCCACAAAGGATTTTGTTCACTGCACCCCAAAAAGATTGTGTTCACTGCACCCCAAAAAGGATGTTGTTCACTGCACCCCAAAAAGGATTTTGTTCACTGCACCCCAAAAAGATTGTGTTCACTGCACCCCACAAAGGATTTTGTTCACTGCACCCCACAAAGATTGTGTTCACTGCACACCAAAAAGGATTGTGTTCACTGCACCCCAAAAATATTTTGTTCACTGCACCCCAAAAAGATTGTGTTCACTGCAGCCCAAAAAGATTGTGTTCACTGCAGCCCAAAAAGATTGTGTTCACTGCAGCCCAAAAAGATTGTGTTCACTGCAGCCCAAAAAGATTGTGTTCACTGCAGCCCAAAAAGATTGTGTTCACTGCAGCTCACACACAGAAAAATGGATGTGGATCACTGACACCTGCCTATCTCCAATCCCACACCACACAGCAATATCGATTGTAGTTTGTAGAACACAGTTTCCCTAAAATTCAGCAGACTCTGTCCCTAACAGGATTGAGAAGAGATCGTAGATCAGGATTGAGTGCAGACCCCACCCCCCACACAGCAATATCGATTGTAGTTTGTAGAAGACACTGACCCTATATAATTCAGCAGACTCTATCCCTAAAATGCCTACAACTCGCCCTGCCTAAACACTCCGACCTGTCCCTCAATTCTATCCGGACACAAATGGTTTTTTCCTGCCTATCTTTCCCTAATCAGCAGCCAGCACGTTGATGTGTGCTCTGTCCCTGAATCTAAGCAGCATAATGACGCCGCTGCGGCTGCCTCGAACTTATAAAGACTTGGTCACATGCTTCAGACGGCCAATCACAGCTACTGAGACATTTGCAGGCATGGCTGGGATGGCTTAAGGCACACCAGTTAAACGATTGTTGATTGGCTGTTGAAAGCCCGCCATGAAAAGAGCGCCAAAGCATGCAAAACCCGGAAATAAAACGACCGAACACGGATTTTTACCCGAACATACAGTAAAGTGTCCGTGTCCGTGTTCGGGTACAAAAAATCCAATTATTCGGTACGAACACGAATAATACAGTCCGTGTTCGCTCAACACTACTGGTAATTACTCATTATGGTCTTATTTAAACTAGGACTTGATATATCAAACAGGGAACATGATTTTTTCAATGGGGCCTGGCAGGAAGTAATATTAAGAATTGACTTTTTGCAAATGGAAGGGTTAACACGTGTTATTTCCCAGGCTGAAACACCAGTCTGGAAAATGGCTCCTACCATCTACTGGGAAGGTGATATTATTATTACTTGACACATTAGTTAAAGTAGCAGAGGTCTCTTTAAGAAACTGGGTAATATTCAAAGGGACAGCAATAAGAGGGATGCGGGCTGTTTCTGGATGGAGTTTGCTACATATCCAACATTTCTCAAAACCTGACTTCCTAGCATATGCATATTTAAATTTTGTTAGTAACATTTCACTATGAAAAGTGGGTGGATTCTCATCTACATCATGCTCAATACTCAATTCTCTCTTTGTTCTATTATGTGTCTCATGTGCAGGGTATGGTCCGCATATACTTCTCATGACACCCAAATCTTCTGGGTGATAGATGCAGTTAGTAACAGTCCATACAAGGGAAAACACTGAAAATGGAATCAGGATTATCAGCAGCCATAGTTTGCCTGAGTCCTGTGCAACTGGAAAAGTCATTTTCTACAGGGTCTGGGCGGTCTGCCCCTGTCAGTACCCCCTTTTCTTGACTCTCCTGTTCAAGGTCAGGGCAATTTGCCCCCGTTAGTACCTCTCTTGCTTCTGGATCCTCCTGTTCAAGGTCAGGGCGGTCTGACCCGTTAGTACCTTCTTGCTTGCTTCTGGATCCTCTGGCTCAGGTCCTGTCTGCACCAACTTCACTCTAGTGGCATGGATCCAAGTAGGGCTGTGTTCGGTCAAGACTGCGGTCCTGGTAACTGCTACCACAGTGGTCTCTGGGCCGTAAGCGAAATCCTTTTGCTTCTTTGCTTTGGGCAACAGCTTCACTACTACCACGTCTCCTTCCTGAAGGGATGGGTATTTTCCTGTAAAAAGAAAAGAAAAGGTGCGAGCAACTTTTCGTTCCGTTCCACTTGATTCTTAAGTTTCAATTACTCTTTATTTGTGCTATTCATTCTTTCCATTATACCTGAACTCTGCGGATAATAATCTATTTTCAAGATTTTAACTAGTTCCTGGCATATTTTTGATATGAAAATTGGAGCATAATTAAACCTAATTCAAGGCAGGCACCCCCATCCAGGAATAATCTCCTGATTGAGAATGCATGCCACCGTGTGGGCATCTCCCTTTTTGTGGTCCGAAAAGCTTCCACTCATCTGCTAAACACGTCCACTATTTGACTAAAAAGAACTCTTATTTCTTCCCTGCTTTGGGCCTATATGTGAAATCTATTTGTAGATGTGTGAATGGGTTTGTTTGGCCTTATATGTTTGGATTGTTTGTTCCTAATACAGGTGATGCACCTAGCAACATATGTTTGCACTAACCTGTCAGTAATACTTCATATGTTCTTTCCCACCCCCTGTGTCCTATTCCATAATACTAGGCAATAAACAGTGGGGCGCTAGCTGCGGGGATACACACAAGAGCTCCCCTCTTTTAGAAAAAGGCTATTCTCAACTTTTTCTAAAACATCACCCAAGTCCTTAAAACCTGTTCTGTAGTATGTGTTTGTAGCTTCAATAATGTGTGATCTTTTGGCTTGGAGCAGGAAATTAATTAACTAAAACATCCTCTGCTCCCTCTATGGCTGCCTATACATCATGTTGTGGTGTAACACACTCTTTAATACCAGTAGCCCATTTAAAACTGGGGCCTACCTAGGGCAAATGATGTAGCCATCCCTATTACCATCTCACAAGATGCTATGTGCTATGTTTGGAGTCACTTCAGGCATGCCTTTAGACCTGGACTGCGACCATCTTTGGACAAAAAACTATAGGGCAAAGTTTACCACCATACTCCTGGGCAAGTATACCTGTCATGGTCTTACAATTGTCCCTTGCATAAACACAAAACATTTTTCCATGATTTGGGAGGCCCAGTGCAGGCGCTACAACCATAGCATTTTTCAGATATATAAACGCATTCAACATTACTTGTGACATTTCTGGACCTGTGGTTTGTCTCAAAATGTTATTATAGATAGGAGTAGTCTGGATCCATAACAATTAATGATCCTGTGGGCGGGCAAGACCCACTGTGGGCTGGCAAGACCCACTAGAGCTTCAGCTCTTATGTGACTCTCCTTTCTCCCTCTGCGAGAACAAAACCAAGGTAAACAACACTTTCCTGACACCATTGTCATAATTCCTGTGACACTATGTGTCCACATACATGTACATTTCTTCAATAAACTCACTCGCTCTGACTGGCCTCCACAGAGTGACTACATATGTCATATACATATTGTAGCGGGACTGACCCATGAGCAGGTGTCCCTCCCCTCTTGCATGGTCTGGAGAACTATAGAGCGGACAATTGAATTGTCTGCTTGGCCCTAAGGCATTTCTACACCAGGTAAGTTACCTGGACTGAAAAATAAGAAACAAAGATGGCTGTGTCTCCTCGTCCAATAGGACGCTTTAAAAAAAAAAACACGCTACTTAAACCAATCACTGTACAGTGGGTAGCATCGGATGGTATGGTTGTCAGTAGAGATGGCATATCAGATACCACTTGCATACTATGATCAGATAAAGAACTAAAAAACTTTTTGGCTTAGTGCCAATTTTTCCCAAAACTTTTTTTTTTTTTTTCTTCGTGCCATTCTAACAAAAATCTGGCCAGAGGTTCCCCTCTTTTAATAGAGGATACCCATAAAATATAATTTAAAAACTATAATCAGATAAAAAGTTAATCTGATTTGAAACTTTTGGCTCTGTGCCAACAGGGTCCAATGGTCACACTAATTGCGGTAACTCTTTCTGTCCAAAAATAAATTCCATAGCTATAACAGGAATAAAGATATGACATTTTGAACGGTTTCTTGGCAAGTAGCCAATTTTCAAAATTTTGCAGGAAGGCTCCCCTTCACACAGGAGACCATTTGCCAAATATAATTTTTCATTATCTATAATTCTATAAAAAATAACTTCAAAATATCCTGCCGACAACGGCAATTTATATTTTTTCTTTCTTTTTTTTTTTTTTTTTTTTTTAATAAAATAGTGTTTTTATTCATTATTACTACACTCATACAGGATGGGCACAATTGTATAAATGGCAAAACTTCTAAAAAATTCTATAAAAATAATTGTATATGTGTAGGCATGCTGAGACCGTTTGTTCTACGACTGTTCTGAATTAGGGAACTAATGCAGAAGTGCATTTGCAGCAGTGACCCCCCTCTTTTCCCCTCGTGTAAGGAAATGTAGTAGTTTTAAATGTATCTGACACATAAACATTTTCTGCTTGTCTGACATTACGAAGAAAACTACACCTGCCTTGGAGAATGAAACGTGGGGTGCAGGTGTGGTCAGGGGTGTTTGTAAGGTAATATTATTATTGTAGGGGGGCCTATGTTGAAAATGTCCTACTCTTTTATTTGCCTCTTCTGATAAGGTCCTTGGAAATGCGCCCTGACAGGCTGCTTTTCTTTAGACAGATCAAAAGTGCCAGCCACATCACTCTCTGTTATGGCTTTTTTGAAAACCTTACAAAGTTTTAGTAGCCCAATCAGAAACTTGCTGTTTTACAATTAACATGTACTGTGACTTTAAATTAACGGCAAATGTTTGAATTCTAAGACTGTGCTACTCAGCAATGACACTTCACTGCCCAAAAACGCCAAATTCTCACCCGTCTTCTGTCTATAGGCAATCGCTGTGGTCTATATCTACGTATTTAAAGACTTTCACTTTCACTTCTAATAGCTCTACGTAGCTTTTTTTTTTTTTTTTTTTTTAAATTGTACTAATACGGGGCATAAATAAACCAATTCTCCCCACTTTTTCCATGTACTTTATATTACAACTAAACATTTACTAGAAGAGTTACTTGTATCCTAATATCTCTAAGGCTGGCCATACATGTTCGGACAACTCTTTATCTTACAATTTTCTGTTAGATCCACCACAAACCACATAAGAGGTCAAAATTATACACATTCATTTGTATCCAATTAGGCAGACGTTTGTACTACATAGCTGAAGGTAAATTTCAAGAAAAACTGTACTGAAAATTGTAAGAAAATTGTATCATGTATGGCCAGCATCAGACCTAAACCTTCAGTATAATTTCACAAAAGCATAAACAAAACATGTCTCTAAGATTTACACATTCACAAAATCATTTAAATGTATCTGGGTCCATAGACCCTCTTTATGGTTAAAAAACCCTCCTGAAAAGCCATTTGGTGTATGTATATTACACCTTATACTCCCAGGTATAGTGGCTATCAAGAAGGCTTTCCTACCATTATAGACAAACAAACAATACACATAATAAACATTCATCTTGATTTGTCTGATAACCTACGATCGGTCAGTCAATTTTTACAGTAATAATGAAACTGTCGCTATCAGAACAGTGTGTTATATTAACAGTCAGCAGGCGCAATTTTTACAAGTCATATATAATTATAGATACAGTTTCCATATATGTCAAACCAGCAATATAATACTCCAATACAATATGACAATATTTTCAAATGGCATAACAAAATGAAATAACAGTTGGGAGGGGGGAATGAGTGCTCTCAGGAAGAGTCATGTCTCACAAAAGTTTAACAATGGGTTAATACAGAATGTTCGTTAGAAATTGCAAAATATGCCTTGTCTAGACCCTAAGACTTAGTATAACTAAAGAGGAAGTTAATGTGCGATAAAGAATGTATCTTTAGCTAAGGTGTGAAAACACTGAAAAAACATATCGGGTGATTTACTTAGGTCATTGTTCGTGTTTAACTAAAGACTTAAAGTAACCTTAACTGAAACAAGTCATTACAAGTCAGAGTTGTCTAAAGAAAATGGTGTTACACAGGTCAAGCTAGAAAATGGTTGCCAGCAACTAGAAAGAGGTCCTGTCATTCCCCTTCAATAACCATCATCGTACCTCATCAGTGGTGCAAACCTATTTGGATGTGTAATACATAGTTACATAGTTACATAGTTACATAGTAGGTGAGGTTGAATAAAGACAATAGTCCATCTAGTTCAACCTGTGTAGGTGTGTGTGGCTGTAATCATCTCACATACCCCTGAATGTTCTGATCCTTGAGATGTAAGTCTAAGAGTCTTTTGAAAGCCACCATACTACCCGCAGAAACCACCTCTTGTGGTAGAGAATTCCACAATCTTGTTGCCCTAACAGTAAAGAACCCCCCGCGTTGCCTGAGGTTAAAACGCTTCTCCTCTAATCGCATTGTATGCCCTCGAGTCCTCATGCAATCCCTTCGAATGAACAGCTTTTTTTCTAAGCTGGGATCCCCATTAAGATATTTATAAATTGCTATCATGTCCCCCCTCAGACGTCTCTTCTCCAGGGAGAATAAATCGAGCGATTGTAGACGCTCTTCATAGTCAAGGTCCTCCAATCCCCTAATTAGTTTAGTTGCCCTTCTCTGGACTCTCTCCAGCTCCAACACATCCCTCCTGAGGACTGGCGACCAGAACTGGACGGAATACTCCAGATGCGGTCGGACCAGAGTTTTATAAAGTGGAAGGATTATAGTCTTATCTCTGGAATGCATCCCTTTCTTTATGCATGCTAATATTCTGTTGGCTTTGGAAGCTGCCGCTTGACATTGCATGCTGTTTCCTAATCTATCATCAACCAAGACTCCCAGATCCTTCTCCATTTTTGATTCCCCCAAGGGCTCCCCTCCTAACGTGTATTGTGTTTTTATGTTTTTAGTCCCCAAGTGCAAAACCTTACACTTCTCCACGTTAAACCTCATTTGCCATGTCGTTGCCCACTCTGTTATTTTGTCCAGGTCATTCTGTAGGATATCTGCTTCATGTTGTGAAGTTATTGCCCTGCCCAATTTTGTGTCATCTGCAAAAACTGATATCGAACTACTGATCCCGACCTCAATGTTGTTTATGAATAAATTGAACAAGGTTGGTCCCAAGACTGAGCCTTGGGGGACCCCGCTTACCACCTCAGACCAGTCTGAGTATGCGCTGTTTATTACTACCCTTTGGACACGCCTTTTTAGCCAGTTCCGTATCCAAGAGCAAACCCTGCTATCGATACCTGCAGACCTTATTTTATAAATTAAGCGCTTGTGGGGAACTGTATCAAACGCCTTAGCAAAATCCAAGTACACCACATCCACTGGTCTCCCCCTATCTTGCTCACAGCTCACCTCCTCGTAGAATGTTAGGAGATTGGTTTGACAAGAACGCCCATTTGTAAACCCGTGCTGATTACTGCTGATGATGTTGTTGTCCTTAGCAAACTCTACGATATAGTCCCTTATCATCCCCTCCAGAAGTTTACATACTACTGATGTCAAACTGACAGGCCTTTAATTTCCCGGGATATGCCTCTGGCCCTTTTTGAATATTGGAATCACGTTAGCTTTCTTCCAATCCCCTGGTACATCTCCTGTCCTAATACTGTCAGCAAAGATCAGATAATAGCAGGACCAAATTGTTGAATGGGGTTGCCCCATAGGGATGCATGGAGCATCCGATCAGGTCCGCCTGAAAAACTGACAGGCGGATCGGATCGCCCGTGTGAAAGGGGCCTTACTTTGGTCAAGCTGGTTGCAATTTCACAGAATTTTGGCTGATTCAGTAGGAATCACCTGAAATTCAAGTTGTGTATGACATCATTAAAACTAAAAGTAGAACTATAGGCAATTTTTTATGGGTAGAGTAAGAAAGGATTATAACCCCTGTTAGAGTTTATTTTTGCCCTCTTTGTCCCATTGGGGAGATTCTTGTCCCATAGCCAACACAGGAAGTGAGAGATAATTCCTTCAAATTAAGGGAATTTCCTGGGGACCCCCAGGTCACCAGAACTAGTGTCCCCATTGGAAGATTTTTACAAATCGAATTCCAAAAAAGTTGGGACACTGTACAAATTGTGAGTAAAAAAGGAAGAGACTAGTTTACAAATCTCATAAACTTAAATTTTATTCACAATATAATATAGATAACATAACAAATGTTGAAAGTGAGACATTTTGAAATGTCATGCAAAATATTGACTCATTTTGGATTTCATGAGAGCTACACATTCCAAAAAAGTTGGGACAGGTAGCAATAAGAGGCCGGAAAAGTTTAATGTACATATAAAGAACAGCTGAAGGACCAATTTGCAACTTATTAGGTCAATTGGCAACATGATTGGATATAAAAAGAGCCTCTCAGAGTTGGGGGTCTCTCAGAAGTCAAGATGGGCAGAGGATCACCAATTCTCCCAATAAAGCGGTCGAAAAATAGTGGAGCAATATCAAAGGAGTTTCTCAGAGAAAAATTGCAAAGAGTTTGAAGTTATCATCATCTACAGTGCATAATATCATCCAAAGATTCAGAGAATCTGGAACAATCTCTGTGAGTAAGGGTCAAGGCCGGGAAACCATACTGGATGCCTGTGATCTTTGGGCCCGTAGACGGTACTGCATCACATACAGGAATGCTACTGTAATGGAAATCACAACATGGGCTCAGGAATACTTCCAGAAAACATTGTCAGTGAACACAATCCACAGTGCCATTCGCCGTTGCCGGCTAAAACTCTATGGGCTTAAAAAGAAGACATATCTAATCATGATCCAGAAGCGCAGGCGTTTTCTCTGGGCCAAGGCTCATTTGAAATGGACTGTGGCAAAGTGGAAAACTATTCTGTAGTCAGACAAATCAAAATTTGAAGTTCTTTTTGGAAAACTGGGACGCCATGTCACAAGGACAACCCAAGTTGTTATCAGCGCTAAGTTCAGAAGCATACATCTCTGATGGTATGGGGTTGCATGAGTGCGTGTGGCATGGGCAGCTTACACATCTGGAAAGGCACCATCAATGCTGACAGGCATATCCAAGTTCTAGAACAACATATGCTCCCATCCTGAAGATCATCCAGCAACTAATGGCTAGAGCTAGCTGGTTTAAATAGGCCAATGGGCCGCCAACAATCATTACGCATTGCGTGCGTACTGGCGCATGCGCATGCAAACTGGCACAAAAATCTTCACCGAGAATGCCCATTCGGGCATGCGCTGTAGCATTAGCGAATTTCTATGCGCCATTGTGCTATTCTGCAGAGTGTTGGCAACAGATCCAGTTAGTTTATGGATAGTTCTCTGACACAACTCTCTTCCTCTTTAAGCTCTTTGGATGATAAAAAGACAGAAGCACATTGATGCTCTTTGTACTTCCCTCATGTGAGCTTTTTCTCGCCCAGCTTACAGCACTGTGCAATGCCAGTCTTGACTGGCTTACAGTACTGTTCATCCTACTTCGGGTCTGAGTGATTCTATACACATAATAAAAGAAAATAACTTAAAGTGTTACTAAATCCACAATAGTAAATACTTGTATATAATGTATATGCAGTAAAGCATGCATGTTATACTCACTGTGGAACCTAAGGGGTTATTTCTCTGCATTGTGAATAAAGGCTGTTTGATTCTATTTTCTCTCTAATTAGGCAAATTAGGCGGTCGCCTAAGGCCTCACACTCATGGGGGCCTTGCAGCCACCTAAGTTGCCTAACGCACTGCAGGGGGGGGTGCAGAGGGGACCGGTGGCACCGGACACAAAATTTAGGGGGCGAAATCCCACTCCGCCGTGTCACTCCCGAGTCCCGAGCTGCTATGGTGTCCCGCGCTCTAGGCCGCCATGTCCCCTGTTATTGGGCGAATAGGGTCATGTGCGGCAGCAGGGGGCCTGGTCTGTCTGAGATCCCGGGTGGCACAGGCGCACGGGATGCTCCTGGAGTCCCGCCTCTGCTCTGAATGTGAACCGCAAAGGTCTTCTCCTCCTCCTCTCCTCAAGCCTGGATCTCAGGTAAGTCAGCAGCCAGCCAGACAGAGTGAGTTAGGGGAGAGCAGTTAGGGTCACGCTGTGTAGTTCAGTATAGGCAGTGTAGTGTAGTTGGCAGTGTAGAGTAATGCAGTGTAGTGGGCAGTGTAGGCTAGTGGGCAGTGTAGTGGAATGTAGTGTAGTGGGCAGTGTAATGTAGTGGAATGTAGTGTAGTGGGCAGTGTAGTGCAGTGTAGTGTAGTGGGCAGTGTAGTGTAGTGGGCAGTGTAGTGGGCAGTGTAGTGTAGTGGAGTGTAGTGTAGTGCAGTGTAGTGCAGTGTAGTGTAGCGGGCAGTGTAGTGGGCAGTGTAGTGTAGTGGGCAGTGTAGTGTAGTGGGCAGTGTAGTGTAGTGGAATGTAGTTTAGTGGGCAGTGTAGTGCAGTGTAGTGTAGTGGGCAGTGTAGTGTAGTGGGCAGTGTAGTGGGCAGTGTAGTGTAGTGTAGTGGGCAGTGTAGTGTAGTGGTCAGTGTAGTGTAGTGGAGTGTAGTGGGCAGTGTAGTGCAGTGTAGTGTAGTGGGCAGTGTAGTGTAGTGTAGTGGGCAGTGTATTGTAGTGGGCAGTGTAGTGTAGTGTTGTGTAGTGGGCAGTGTAGTGTAGTGGTCAGTGTAGTGTAGTGGAGTGTAGTGTAGTGGGCAGTGTAGTGCAGTGTAGTGTAGTGTAGTGGACATTGTAGTGTAGTGGACAGTATAGTGTAGTGGACAGTATAGTGTACTACTACACTGACACTACACTACTATACTGACCACTACACTGTCCACTACATGACACTGACCACTACACTACACTGCTAACTACATGACACTACACTGCCTACTGCACTACTCTGACCACTACACTACACTGTCCACCCCCACATAACTAGTACTGACTGGTTGCTAGAGCCACCTAGCGTCTAGCAACCAGTGCTCCCTCCCCGCCCAGCGTTGAAAATGGAGGATTTAACTTCCTCCTCCGCGCACCGAGGGCCCTTCCTGGGGCCAAAAGCAGCTGCCCCTTAAGTTGAGCCCTTTCCACCGCTCTGGCACCTTGGAACAGCCCGGGACTCGGTAGGGGGTGGGAGAGACCTCACCGCCGTCGTCCAGACCCGAGAAGCAGCGGGCACAGCATCCCAAGCAGGCCATATATAAATAAAGCTGCGCTAACAAATGAAACAGTCCATGTGAATGTCCATAAATGAAAGGGAAAAATGATGACCCTTGTGCAGGTACCGCTTACCAGATTCCAATCATTAAAGAGCCAAGAAATTAAAGGCAGAGTCTTCAAATGTGGAACACAGCAAGCTTCATAGGGCTCCGATGTAAATCTCCTCAGTGGTATATGAATAGAAGGAGAAAAACAACACCATAGTGTAAACCAGTAACAAAAATGGGAAAAAATGCGTTGTGACTTGTGCGGGTACCGCTTACCAGAAGTAGCAGATACTGTAGCCAAAATAATGGGAACCGAATCCACAGACCTCAGAAGGCAGCAACCCGTACCGTGGTGATGCAGGTGTCCAGGGATACGTTTAAATGAGGAAAAAAAAGGCAAACGCCATAGCGTAAAACCATAAAACAAACGATGATAACACCCAAATAGTGATAACTAAAAATCCAATAGTGGTGAATAGTGACAGCCACCACCGAAGAGGGTAGGTTCCCTTATAGACTGTACCAAGAAGTTTAAGCAGGTAGTGAGATAAACTGCTTACCAGATAGACTAAAAGGTAGACGTATAATAGAACCTAGAGGGCACCAGTGAGAATGGGTACTCTTACCAGCTCCAGATATTAATTGAGCGGGGGTTCAAAGTGACACTGGACAACACTCCTGATAGCGCTCGTCAACCAGACACTATAATCCACAGTCAAGGATGAACATTCTTCCTCTAGCTTCATTCAATAATTTAAACTTTCCTTTTCAAACTGCAGCTGCTGCCATTGTAGAATTCAATGCAATATGGTAAATCGGGAGGCTTTTTGTACACTGTGGCTGTTGTAATCAAAGGGTAAAACATCCATTCAGTCCAGGCTTCAGTCTCATATAATGATTGGATTCAGAGGTGCGGTGTCTCCATTAAACGTTCACTTTAAACCACAATCCACTTTAGCAGAGATTTAACATCCAGAGCTGTCATTGAAGAGTGATCAGACTGGTTACAATGAAACTTTTCCCTGTGCTGGGGTGAGGCCCCTCCCTGCCAGCCAGCAATGACACACAACTGAAACTGTCATTATATGTTCCCCCTTTTTGGGGTTTACTATGTATGTGTTTTTTGTAAATTTTTCTAATAAAGAATATATTATTTTATATTGGTGCCTATAAAGTCCAATCTCTTTCTCCCTTACCCTGGACTGAATGGATGTTTTACCCTTTGATTACAACAGCCACAGTGTACAAAAAGCCTCCCGATTTACCATATTGCATTGAATTCTACAATGGCAGCAGCTGCAGTTTGAAAAGGAAAGTTTAAATTATTGAATGAAGCTAGAGGAAGAATGTTCATCCTTGACTGTGGATTATAGTGTCTGGTTGACGAGCGCTATCAGGAGTGTTGTCCAGTGTCACTTTGAACCCCCGCTCAATTAATATCTGGAGCTGGTAAGAGTACCCATTCTCACTGGTGCCCTCTAGGTTCTATTATACGTCTACCTTTTAGTCTATCTGGTAAGCGGTTTATCTCACTACCTGCTTAAACTTCTTGGTACAGTCTATAAGGGAACCTACCCTCTTCGGTGGTGGCTGTCACTATTCACCACTATTGGATTTTTAGTTATCACTATTTGGGTGTTATCATCGTTTGTTTTATGGTTTTACGCTATGGCGTTTGCCTTTTTTTTCCTCATTTAAACGTATCCCTGGACACCTGCATCACCACGGTACGGGTTGCTGCCTTCTGAGGTCTGTGGATTCGGTTCCCATTATTTTGGCTACAGTATCTGCTACTTCTGGTAAGCGGTACCCGCACAAGTCACAACGCATTTTTTCCCATTTTTGTTACTGGTTTACACTATGGTGTTGTTTTTCTCCTTCTATTCATATACCACTGAGGAGATTTACATCGGAGCCCTATGAAGCTTGCTGTGTTCCACATTTGAAGACTCTGCCTTTAATTTCTTGGCTCTTTAATGATTGGAATCTGGTAAGCGGTACCTGCACAAGGGTCATCATTTTTCCCTTTCATTTATGGACATTCACATGGACTGTTTCATTTGTTAGCGCAGCTTTATTTATATATTTTCTTCTTGGGGTGTCAGTCGCACTTGAAGCTGCTGCTTTGCTTTTTTGAATTAGCGCAGTTGTTTTTTCTCCTTTATATCCCAAGCAGGCCGCCACCTCCCGGTCAGAGCCTGCACTCCTTCCCCAACCTCTGCTGCCAGCTGTCACTGTCCTCAACAAGAGGGAAGACAGGCTGACCGAGGGCCCAGAGGGCGAAGACGGCGGGAGGTAGGTGCATCACACACACCTACCCACAGACAGGGGGGCCCAGTAGGGACTGCAGGCAGAGCTAGGGATCTCACCCACCCCCCTCTCTCATACTCACCCCCTCTTTCTCTTTCACCCCCCACTCACTTACCCACCCCCTCTCTCTCTCTTTTCCAACCCCCTCTCTCTCTCACCCACCCCCCTCTCTTGCTCTTCCAGCCCCCTCTGTCTCTCCCACCCCCCTCTCTCACTCTCCCTCCCACCCCCTCTCTCTCTTCCTCCCACCCCCCTCTCTCTCTTCCACCCCTCTCTCTCTCGCTCTCTCTTACCCACCCCCTCTCTCTCTCTCTCCCACCCCCTCTCTCTCTCTTCCACCCACTCTCTCTCTCTTCCACCCCCTCTCTCTCCCCCCATTCTCCCCTTCCCTCCCTCTATCTCCCTCTCACCATCCCTCTCTCTCACCCTCCCTCCCTCTCTCTCACTCTCCCCCTCCCTCATTCTCCCTCCCCCTGCCTCTCATCCTCCCTCCCTCTCACCCTCCCTTCCTCTCCCCCTCTCTCACCTTCCCCCTCCCTCTCTCTCACCCCCTCTCTCTCCCAACTCCTCTCTCTCGTCCACCCCTCTCTCTCCCTCCCACCCCCTCTCTCTCTTCCACCCCCTCTTTCTCTCTTCCACCCCCTCTCTCTCCCCTTCCCCTTCTCCCCTTCCCTCCCTATTTCCCTCTCTCTCACCCACCCTCCTACCCTCCCTCCCTCTCACCCTCTCTCTCACCCTCCCTCTCTCTCTCTCACCCTCCCTCCATCTCACCCTCCCTCTCTATCACCCCTCCCTCTCTCTCACCCCCTCCCTCCCTCTCTATCACCCTCCCTCTCCCTCACCCTCCCTCTCACCCTCCCTCTACCTCACCCTCCTTCATCTTTCCTCTCCCTCTCTCACCCTCTCACCCTCCTCTCTCACCCTCCTTCTCACCCTCCCTCTCTCTCTCTCTCTCTCTCTCTCATCCTCCCTCCCTCCCTCTCATCCTCCCTCCCTCTCATCCTCTCTCTCTCATCCTCCCTCCCTCCCTGTCTCTCATCCTCCCGCCCTCTCATCCTTCCTCTCATCCTCCCTACCTCTCACCCTCCCACCCCCCTCCCTCTCGACCTCCCTCTCACCCTCCCGCTCTCCCTCCTTCTCTCTCCCCCTCTTACCTGGTCTCTCTCTCTCTCCTTCCTTCCCTTCCTTCCTCTCTCTCCTTCCCTCCCTTCCGCTCTATCTCTCTCTCTCTCTCTCTCTCTCCCCTTCCCTCCTTCCCTCCCTTCCTCTTTCTCTCTCTCTCTCCTTCCCTATATCTCTCTCTCTCTCTCGCTCCCCCTCTCTTTTACTCTTCTCTCTGTTTCTCACTCCCCCTTATTTTTCTCTCACTCCCCCCTCTCACCCACTTTTCCTCTCTCTCACCCTCCTCTCTTATCCCCCTGCTCTCTCTTACCCCCCAGTCTCTCTTTCCTGTGAACTGGCCTAGTTAGCTCCTGGAGGGGGTAAAGGAGCAATTAATTAGCAATTTCGTTAGTCTGTAAACTGCAGCAAGAAGGGGTTAATGTTCTGCCTGTAGTGCATTAGTGACCAGTGACAGCTATTTAACCCCTTTGTGCTGCATCAGTGGCATCAGTGTCAGTGTTAAATAACACTGCCATTGACTACTAATGCAGCACAAATAGTTTAAATAACTCCGCCAATGCCCACCAATGGGGAGGGATTAATGTCAAATGTCTAGTTTAAACCTAACTAGCCTTAGAAAATTCTCCCATCCCCCTCCTAATGACTAGGCTGATTACCCCTTGTAGAAAATATATATAACCCTGTTTTCAGACTTCTCCAGTCTGGTCACATTATTCTTTGTGTGCTCCAGTGGTATATGCAGGGGAGAGGAGGGAGCGCCAACAACAGATGGGACATGGGAACCTATGGGTGATTTCACCGCTGCAGGTTTTACCGGTCATTGTCAAGTGCTCTGTACTCTCCCCTGCAGCCATCGCTGACATAATCCATGAGTTAGGGGGTACAAGTTGCTTGTCTGAAAACCCATGCTACGCCTCTACACATAACCCAAGTTTTGAGGGACAAGGGACCTTAATGCTGCTGTGCTCAGGCAGTGTTAAGAGCGTGTCTCACTTAAGCGGGCCTTGCAAAATTATTTTTCCCATTATGGGCGTGAGTGGGGCCTCATGTCTAAGTTTTGCCTAAGGCCTCACAGAGCCTAGAGCCGCCTCTGTGCAACATGCTCAGTTTGGTGTGTATTGCTAGAGAGTTTTTTTTTTTTTCTTGAGGGGGTTTGTTTTGATCCTGTAGCAGAGTAGTAGTTTTTTGCCTCCGTCCCTGTATATCTAAAGTGGGGGAAATTGCTTGGTGCCTCGGGCCAAGAAGTGGGGTGGGACTTTTACGGGCAAGTGAGTTTACACACAATTTATAAAAGATAATCAAAAATGTTTATTTATGTACAATGTTAGGATACAATTATTTATACTTATATCCAGTGCATAGGTGTTTGGGTTATAGACCCAAAGTGTGTTTAGAGGAAGGTAAAGTTTTGGAAAGTATCCGTGACATAGGTGAAAAGGGTGACTTTTGTTTTTGGACGTTGTTCTCTGTTTTTTCCAGGCTTGTTGCTTGGAAAAATATGTTCACAGAGATCCAACTGTAGGTCCAAAGCGTGTTTATCCAACGCGTTTCGGCTACTGGGTAGCCTTTTTCAAGGATTTTGTGGTTATCACCAATTCTGTGGAAATAGTGATAAATATTATTTTTGTCTTTTATGTATATTTATTGGTATATTTATTGTTTATTTATTAGTATATACATACTTTCTCTGTCTATTCTTGCGAGCCTCTCTGTGTCTGGACGAGTTCGCAGCAGGAACCACTATGGTGCAGCCTGAGGAATATATATATATATATATATATATATATACATTATGTATAATGTATTTAGTAAGTTTCTAGGTTTGTATAGGTTTTGAAATATGTGTCTGACAACTTACTATATGGTTGTCTTCCAATGTTCTTACGATTATTGAGTGCAGGGATTGGTATCCTATTCTTTTGCTGAATGGATCTGAGGATACATGTATATAATATCAATGATTGTGCCGGGTATAGGAGTAGGTTTTAGTTGGTTTCTAAGGTGAGGTACTTACAATCAATGTAGCCTGTTTCACCTTAATATTGATATTCTGGATGTTTTTTCTTTTTTCTTTGGTGTAAGGTACTGAAAAATATTCCCAGATCTTTTGTAAAAATACTTGTATATATATACATACGTATTTGTACATGCATATATACAGGCATAAGCATATAGGCTTACTCTTATGTAGTAGATACGTAATCAAGGGGCGAAAAAGCCTTTGTCCTCCCGCACAATCATTGAAAAAATAGTGGTCATAGGTATTCAGTCTTGATAGACTTTCTGTTGTAAATAGAGTACATAAGGTCCAGTGAGCTTGTAAGTGTAAGTTTATTTTGAGTGACTTGTGATATTTACAGTGGATGGTGTATCATCCTTTGGAAAACTTACTGTTTTAGGTGGTTTGTTCCTCGTGCTGCCGTTCTGTCTTCTCCAGTCCCTTCAGTATGAAGGAGTAGTGGAGAGACGCTGCTGAGACGTCCCGCACGTACTAGGCTTCTTACGCAATAGACGCGATCTCCGGTTGCTGCGCATGCGCCCGAGGGTGCGCGCGCATCCGGTGGTCTGTCTTCGCGTATTGGCCGCCGACACGGAGAGGAGGAACCAAGATCTCCGGAGGGGGGGATCTTGTTGAGGGAGATGGTTTGTCCCAAAGTTCCATCTTAACCCCTGGCTATCCAGGGGTTTACCGTGCCGGGTGCGATTTGACCAGGCAGGTGGGAGGCTCAAAGTGGTGACAGAGTACAATTATGTAGTCAAGAAGGAATCATAAGTAATCATATTTATACAAAAATAATGAATAATATAGTCAAACGATCTTCAGTTTAGTTTTAACAGCAGTTTCAAAAATATATTCATTCTCTGGTTTGTATGGGGGGCGATCAGACTTGGGGTGTATTCTGGGAAGAGAATGGGAGGGGTAGGGGGAGGGGGGGGGGGAGAAAAAAGAGAGGGGGTTGTTGTTATTGTATTTTAGCGACAATTAAAAGTTCAATATTCCTATCTATATTTCCTATATGTAAGAGATTTGGTTTATAGGGGGATAAAAAAGTTTGCAATTATGGTATCCTGTAAGGTGGATATCACATTATTTTTTCATTAGGGGAGCTATATACAAGGATTTTTGTGAGTGGATGAAAAAGTAATGAGATGAATGGAAAATGGTTTCCATTTGGGTTATAAAGGTTTGATGAATGGATCCACGGTTGTAATATCCTGTAGGATAGGTATCACATTTGTTTTCTCATCCGGGGAGCTATGTACAAGGATTTTTATGAATGGATGGAAGTGATTTCTGTTTTTTATATAAGATATTACATTCAATCTGTTTTTCCCGATGAGAAACCTTCAAGGAAGGGACGGAAGCTTTCAATCTCGTTAAGGCCTGGTGGTTTGGTTGCCTTTAGGCGTTGTATCCATCTTGTTTCCATTTAGAGGAGTCTTTTGTTCCAGTCTCCCCCCTCTGTGTGGGATGTGTATCCTCTCGAGTGCAATAAATGTCACTTTTGGCATTTTGTAGCCATGTTGGTATACCACATGTCTCCCCAGGGGGAGGTAAGGATTACATAGCTCCATACTGTTTATGTGTTTATTTATTCTCTTCCCCATCTCTTGTTTAGTTTTCCCCACGTAATACGATCCACATTCGCAGCGCATGAGGTATACTACTCCTCTAGTTCTACAGTTTACAAAGTGTTTAGGCTTGAATTCTTCACCGTTAGGGAGTATTGTGTCAATACATTTTTGAATCACATTACACTGGGCACAACTTCCACAAGCGAATGTTCCTTTGGCTTTGCAAGGGTCTTTCCTGCTTCCCTCTTTGTATTCACTATGTGTGAAGTTCTGTTGTAGAGAACCTGCTTTTCGGTATGTGATTTTTGGAGTATCAGGGATGAGATGTTTTAGTGTTGGGTCTTCTTTAAGTATGGGCCAGTGTTTTTGTAATATTCTTTTGATCTTTGGATATTCGTTAGTATATCTCATTATGATCCGTGTGTTATCACTTTCCTTCGTGGTATCTCTCTTTTTCTTTTTGAATAGAATTTGTTGTCTTGGTAGTATGTTGGCTTTGTTATAGGCTTTTCTGAGGATACTTTTTGTGCATCCCCTTTCAATGAGTCTTTCAGTTAGGAGTCTTGCTTCGTATTGAAAGTCTTTGTCCACAGTACAATTTCTTTTAAGTCTAAGATATTGGCTATATGGGATAGCTCTTTTGAGTGGGGTAGGGTGAAAGCTGGAGGCGTGTAAGATCGTATTTCCTGCAGTATCTTTCCTGTAAAGTGTTGTCTGTATTTGGCCAATTTCATCCTTCATTATCCAAGTGTCAAGAAATGCTACTTTTGTGTTACTATAATTTAACGTAAAGAACATATTATGACTGTTGGTATTCATCTTTTTTTTAGGCATCCTTCTATTAGTTCTTCTGGTCCATCCCAGACGATCAGAATATCGTCCAGATACCTTTGCCATAATAATATATGGTCAGTGTACATGTAGTTTTCTTCGTTGTTTAGGAATTCCCTTTCCCAGTCTCCTAAGTAGATATTGGCGTAGGATGGGGCACAACTTGTGCCCATCGCTACGCCACATGTCTGCAAGTAGTAATTACCATCAAAAATAAACTTGCACTTACAAGCTCACTGGACCTTATGTACTCTATTTACAACAGAAAGTCTATCAAGACTGAATACCTATGACCACTATTTTTTCAATGATTGTGCGGGAGGACAAAGGCTTTTTCGCCCCTTGATTACGTATCTACTACATAAGAGTAAGCCTATATGCTTATGCCTGTATATATGCATGTACAAATACGTATGTATATATATACAAGTATTTTTACAAAAGATCTGGGAATATTTTTCAGTACCTTACACCAAAGAAAAAAGAAAAAACATCCAGAATATCAATATTAAGGTGAAACAGGCTACATTGATTGTAAGTACCTCACCTTAGAAACCAACTAAAACCTACTCCTATACCCGGCACAATCATTGATATTATATACATGTATCCTCAGATCCATTCAGCAAAAGAATAGGATACCAATCCCTGCACTCAATAACCGTAAGAACATTGGAAGACAACCATATAGTAAGTTGTCAGACACATATTTCAAAACCTATACAAACCTAGAAACTTACTAAATACATTACACATAATGTATATATATATATATTCCTCAGGCTGCACCATAGTGGTTCCTGCTGCGAACTCGTCCAGACACAGAGAGGCTCGCAAGAATAGACAGAGAAAGTATGTATATACTAATAAATAAACAATAAATATACCAATAAATATACATAAAAGACAAAAATAATATTTATCACTATTTCCACAGAATTGGTGATAACCACAAAATCCTTGAAAAAGGCTACCCAGTAGCCGAAACGCGTTGGATAAACACGCTTTGGACCTACAGTTGGATCTCTGTGAACATATTTTTCCAAGCAACAAGCCTGGAAAAAACAGAGAACAACGTCCAAAAACAAAAGTCACCCTTTTCACCTATGTCACGGATACTTTCCAAAACTTTACCTTCCTCTAAACACACTTTGGGTCTATAACCCAAACACCTATGCACTGGATATAAGTATAAATAATTGTATCCTAACATTGTACATAAATAAATAATTATTTGATTATCTTTTATAAATTGTGTGTAAACTCACTTGCCCGTAAAAGTCCCACCCCACTTCTTGGCCCGAGGCACCAAGCAATTTCCCCCACTTTTTTTTTTTCTTGGGAGAGTGCATGTGATCAGCACTGTCCAGACAGAGGGTCAGGGGAGAATGAAAATCCTCCTACAAGCTTTAAAAAGACACTGATAGAAGTCACAAGACTGCTATATACTGCTGTAAGAAAAAATATTTAGCAGTTTATATTTACTAAAATTGCATTTCCACATTACAGTGGTGATCGAACGTTTGGGCACCCCAGGTAAATATTTGTATTAATGTGCCAAGGAAAAGAAGCCAAGGAAAGATGGAAAAATCTCCAAAAGGCATCAAATTACAGATTAGACATTCTTATAATATATCAACAAAAGTTAGATTTTATTCCATCATTTACACTTTCAAAATAACAGAAAACAAAAAATGGTGTCTGCAAAAGTTTGGGCACCCTGCAGAGTTAATATCTTTTACTGCCCCCTTTGGCAAGTATCACAGCTTGTAAACACTTTTTGTAGCCAACCAAGAGTCTTTCAATTCTTGTTTGAGGTATCTTTGCCCATTCTTCCTTACACAAGTCTTCCAGTTCTTTGAGATTTCTGGGCTGTCTGTCACGCACTGCTCTTTTAAGGTCTGTCCATAGATTTTCAGTTATGTTGAGGTCAGGAGATTGTGAAGGCCATGGCAAAACCTTCAGTTTACGCCTCTTGATGTAATCACCCATGGATTTCGAGGTGTGTTTAGTTTCATTATCTATTTGTAGAAGTCATCCTCTCTTTAACTTCAGCTTTTTCACAGATGGCATCAAGTTACCATCCACAATTTGCTGAAATTGTATTGAATCCATTCTACTCGTGAGATGTTCCCTGTGCCACTGGCTGCAATACAACCCCAAAGCATGATTGATCCACCCCCATGCTTAACAGTTGGACAGAGGTTCTTTTCATTAAATTCTGTGCCCCTTCTTCTCCAAACATACCTTTGCTTATTCCAGCCAAAAAGTTCAATTTAACCTCATCGGTCCACAGAACTTGTTTCCAAAATGCATCAGGCTTGTCTATATGTTCATTTGCAAAGTTCAAACGCTGATTTTTGTGGTGAGGACGTAGAAGAGGTTTTCTTCTGATGACTCTTCCATGAAGACCATATTCGTACAAGTATCTCTTTATAGTGGAATAGTGTACCACAACTCCAGTGTCTGCCAGATCTTTCTGAAGGGATCGTGCAGTAAAACGTGGGTTTTGAATTGTTTTTCTCACAATCCTGCGAGCTGTTCTGTCTGATATTTTTCTTGGACTGTTCCTGATTAGGGTTGAGCGAACACGGACTGTATTATTCGTGTTCGTACCGAATAATTGGATTTTTTTACCCGAACACGGACACTTTACTGTATATTCGGGTAAAAATCTGTGTTCGGTCGTTTTATTTCCGGGTTTTGCATGCTTTGGCACGCTTTTCATGGCGGGCTTTCAACAGCCAATCAACAAGCGTTTAACTGGTGTGCCTAAGCCATCCCAGCCATGCCTGCAAATGTATCAGTAGCTGTGATTGGCCGTCTGAAGCATGTGACCAAGTCTTTATAAGTCCGAGGCAGCGCCGCAGCGGCGTCATTCTGCTGCTTAGATCAGGGAGAGAGCACACATCAACGTGCTGGCTGCTGATTAGGGACAGACAGGCAGGAAAAAAACATTTGTGTCCGGATAGAATTGAGGGACAGGTCGGAGTGTGTTAGGCAGGGCGAGTTGTAGGCATTTTAGGGCAAGGCTGCTGCTGATTTTTAGGGTCAGTGTGTTCTACAAACTACAATCGATATTGCTGTGTGGGGTGGGGTCTGCACTTAGTCCCGATCTACGATCTCTTATCAATCCTGTTAGGGACAGAGTCTGCTGATTTTTAGGGAAAGTGCGTTCTAGAAACTACAATCGATATTGCTGTTTGGGATTGGGGTCTGCACTCAGTCCCGATCTACGATCTCTTATCAATCCTGTTAGGGATAGAGTTTGCTGATTTTTAGGGAAAGTGTGTTCTACAAACTACAATCAATATTGCTGTGTGGGGTGGGGTCTGCACTCAGTCCCGATCTACGATCTCTTATCAATCCTGTTAGGGATAGAGTTTGCTGATTTTTAGGGAAAGTGTGTTCTACAAACTACAATCGATATTGCTGTGTGGGGTGGGGTCTGCACTCAGTCCTGATCTACGATTTCTTATCAATCCTGTTAGGGATAGAGTTTGCTGATTTTTAGGGAAAGTGTGTTCTACAAACTACAATCAATATTGCTGTGTGGTGTGGGATAGGAGATAGGCAGGTGTCAGTGATCCACATCCATTTTGCTGTGTGTGGGCTGCAGTGAACACAATCTTTTTGGGGTACAGTGAACACAATCTTTTTGGGGTGCAGTGAACACAATCTTTGTGGGGTGCAGTGAACACAATCTTGGTGCAGTGAACACAATCTTTTTGGGGTGCAGTGAAAGAAATCCTTTTGGGGTGCAGTGAACACAATCTTTGTGGGGTGCAGTGAACACAATCTTTTTGGGGTGCAGTGAAAGAAATCCTTTTGGGGTGCAGTGAACACAATCTTTGTGGGGTGCAGTGAACACAATCTTTTTGGGGTGCAGTGAACAAAATCCTTTTGGGGTGCAGTGAACACAATCTTTGTGGGGTGCAGTGAACACAATATTTGTGGGGTGCAGTGAACAAAATCCTTTTGGGGTGCAGTGAACACAATCTTTGTGGGGTGCAGTGAACACAATCTTTTTGGGGTGCAGTGAACAAAATCCTTTTGGGGTGCAGTGAACACAATCTTTGTGGGGTGCAGTGAACACAATCTTTTTGGGGTGCAGTGAACAAAATCCTTTTGGGGTGCAGTGAACACAATATTTGTGGGGTGCAGTGAACACAATCTTTGTGGGGTGCAGTGAACAAAATCCTTTTGGGGTGCAGTGAACACAATCTTTGTGGGGTGCAGTGAACACAATCTTTTTGGGGTGCAGTGAACAAAATCCTTTTGGGGTGCAGTGAACACAATCTTTGTGAGGTGCAGTGAACACAATCTTTGTGGGGTACAGTGAACACAATCTTTGTGGGGTGCAGTGAACACAATCTTTTTGGGGTGCAGTGAACACAATCTTTGTGGGGTGCAGTGAACACAATCTTTTTGGAGTGCAGTGAACACAATCTTTGTGGGGTACAGTGAACACAATCTTATACTTCTGAAGATTTGAGGGTGCTGCCTGTTCCATACTCCTACTCCTCATCCATCCTTTTAGGGGTACAAACAATAGTAATTGGGGCCTAGTGTGGTTGTGTACGTGTGAGATACATACACTTTTTTTGATCATATTTCCTATTCCGCTATTCAATAAAAACCTTTGGGGATCAATTAAATTGCGGGATAGTCTGTGTCGGTACGTGTGAGATCAACCTTTCCAAGTTTTTGAGGTTCATCTCATACTTCTGAAGATTTGAGGGTGCTGCCTGTTCCATACTCCTCCTACTCCTCATCCATCCTTTTAGGGGTACAAACAATAGTAATTGGGGCCTAGTGTGGTTGTGTACTTGTGAGATACATAAACTTTTTTTGATCATATTTCCTATTCCGCTATTCAATAAAAACCTTTGGGGATCAATTAAATTGTGGGATAGTCTGTGTCGGTACGCGTGAGATACACCTTTCCAAGTTTTTGGGGTTCATCTCATACTTCTGAAGATTTGAGGGTGCTGCCTGTTCCATACTCCTCCTACTCCTCATCCATCCTTTTTAGGGGTACAAACAATAGTAATTGGGGTCTAGTGTGGTTGTGTACGTGTGAGATACATACACTTTTTTGGATCATATTTCCTATTCCGCTATTCAATAAAAACCTTTGGGGATCAATTAAATTGCGGGATAGTCTGTGTCGGTACGTGTGAGATACACCTTTCCAAGTTTTTGGGGTTCATCTCATACTTCTGAAGATTTGAGGGTGCTGCCTGTTCCATACTCCTCCTACTCCTCATCCATCCTTTTAGGGGTACAAACAATAGTAATTGGGGCCTAGTGTGGTTGTGTACGTGTGAGATACATACACTTTTTTTGATCATATTTCCTATTCCGCTATTCAATAAAAACCTTTGGGGATCAATTAAATTGCGGGATAGTCTGTGTCGGTACGTATGAGATCAACCTTTCCAAGTTTTTGAGGTTCATCTCATACTTCTGAAGATTTGAGGGTGCTGCCTGTTCCATACTCCTACTCCTCATCCATCCTTTTAGGGGTACAAACAATAGTAATTGGGGCCTAGTGTGGTTGTGTACGTGTGAGATACATACACTTTTTTTGATCGAATTTCCTATTCCGCTATTCAATAAAAACCTTTGGGGATCAATTAAATTGCGGGATAGTCTGTGTCGGTACGTGTGAGATCAACCTTTCCAAGTTTTTGGGGTTCATCTCATACTTCTGAAGATTTGAGGGTGCTGCCTGTTCCATACTCCTCCTACTCCTCATCCATCCTTTTAGGGGTACAAACAATAGTAATTGGGGCCTAGTGTGGTTGTGTACGTGTGAGATACATACACTTTTTTTGATCATATTTCCTATTCCGCTATTCAATAAAAACCTTTGGGGATCAATTAAATTGCGGGATAGTCTGTGTCGGTACGTATGAGCTCAACCTTTCCAAGTTTTTGAGGTTCATCTCATACTTTTGAAGATTTGAGGGTGCTGCCTGTTCCATACTCCTACTCCTCATCCATCCTTTTAGGGGTACAAACAATAGTAATTGGGGCCTAGTGTGGTTGTGTACGTGTGAGATACATACACTTTTTTTGATCATATTTCCTATTCTGCTATTCAATAAAAACCTTTGGGGATCAATTAAATTGCGAGATAGTCTGTGTCGGTACGTGTGAGATACACCTTTCCAAGTTTTTGGGGTTCATCTCATACTTCTGAAGATTTGAGAGTGCTGCCTGTTCCATACTCCTCCTACTCCTCATCCATCCTTTTAGGGGTACAAACAATAGTAATTGGGGCCTAGTGTGGTTGTGTACGTGTGAGATACATACACTTTTTTTGATCATATTTCCTATTCCGCTATTCAATAAAAACCTTTGGGCATCAATTAAATTGCGGGATAGTCTGTGTCGGTACGTGTGAGATCCACCTTTCCAAGTTTTTGAGGTTCATCTCATACTTCTGAAGATTTGAGGGTGCTGCCTGTTCCATACTCCTCCTACTCCTCATCCATCCTTTTAGGGGTACAAACAATAGTAATTGGGGCCTAGTGTGGTTGTGTACGTGTGAGATACATACACTTTTTTTGATCATATTTCCTAAATCGCTATTCAATAAAAACCTTTGGGGATCAATTAAATTGCGGGATAGTCTGTGTCGGTACGTGTGAGATACACCTTTCCAAGTTTTTGGGGTTCATCTCATACTTCTGAAGATTTGAGGGTGCTACCTGTTCCATACTCCTCCTACTCCTCATCCATCCTTTTAGGGGTACAAACAATAGTAATTGGGGCCTAGTGTGGTTGTGTACGTGTGAGATACATACACTTTTTTTGATCATATTTCCTATTCCGCTATTCAATAAAAACCTTTGGGGATCAATTAAATTGCGGGATAGTCTGTGTCGGTACATATGAGATCAACCTTTCCAAGTTTTTGAGGTTCATCTCATACTTCTGAAGATTTGAGGGTGCTGCCTGTTCCATACTCCTACTCCTCATCCATCCTTTTAGGGGTACAAACAATAGTAATTGGGGCCTAGTGTGGTTGTGTACGTGTGAGATACATACACTTTTTTTGATCATATTTCCTATTCCGCTATTCAATAAAAACCTTTGGGGATCAATTAAATTGCGGGATAGTCTGTGTCGGTACATATGAGATCAACCTTTCCAAGTTTTTGAGGTTCATCTCATACTTCTGAAGATTTGAGGGTGCTGCCTGTTCCATACTCCTACTCCTCATCCATCCTTTTAGGGGTACAAACAATAGTAATTGGGGCCTAGTGTGGTTGTGTACGTGTGAGATACATACACTTTTTTTGATCATATTTCCTATTCCGCTATTCAATAAAAACCTTTGGGGATCAATTAAATTGCAGGATAGTCTGTGTCGGTACGTGTGAGATCAACCTTTCCAAGTTTTTGGGGTTCATCTCATACTTCTGAAGATTTGAGGGTGCTGCCTGTTCCATACTCCTCCTACTCCTCATCCATCCTTTTAGGGGTACAAACAATAGTAATTGGGGCCTAGTGTGGTTGTGTACGTGTGAGATACATACACTTTTTTGATCATATTTCCTATTCCTCTATTCAAAAAAAACCTTTGGGGATCAATTAAATTGCGGGATAGTCTGTGTTGGTACGTGTGAGATCCACCTTTCCAAGTTTTTGGGGTTCATCTCATACTTCTGAAGATTTGAGGGTGCTGCCTGTTCCATACTCCTCCTACTCCTCATCCATCCTTTTAGGGGTACAAACAATAGTAATTGGGGCCTAGTGTGGTTGTGTACGTGTGAGATACATACACTTTTTTGGATCATATTTCCTATTCCGCTATTCAATAAATACCTTTGGGGATCAATTAAATTGCGGGATAGTCTGTGTTGGTACGTGTGAGATCCACCTTTCCAAGTTTTTGAGGTTCATCTCATACTTCTGAAGATTTGAGGGTGCTGCCTGTTCCATACTCCTCCTACTCCTCATCCATCCTTTTAGGGGTACAAACAATAGTAATTGGGGCCTAGTGTGGTTGTGTACGTGTGAGATACATACACTTTTTTGGATCATATTTCCTATTCCGCTATTCAATAAAAACCTTTGGGGATCAATTAAATTGCGAGATAGTCTGTGTCGGTACGTGTGAGATACACCTTTCCAAGTTTTTGGGGTTCATCTCATACTTCTGAAGATTTGAGGGTGCTGCCTGTTCCATACTCCTCCTACTCCTCATCCATCCTTTTAGGGGTACAAACAATAGTAATTGGGGCCTAGTGTGCTTCTGTACGTGTGAGATACATACACCTTTTTGGATCATATTTCCTATTCCGCTATTCAATAAAAACCTTTGGGGATCAATTAAATTGCGGGATAGTCTGTGTCGGTACGTGTGAGATCCACCTTTCTAAGTTTTTGGGGTTCATCTCATACTTCTGAAGATTTGAGGGTGCTGCCTGTTCCATACTCCTCCTACTCCTCATCCTGCCTTTAGGGGTACAAACAGTAGTAATTGGGGCCTAGTGTGCTTCTGTACGTGTGAGATACATACACTTTTTTTGATCATATTTCCTATTCCGCTATTCAATAAAAACCTTTGGGGATCAATTAAATTGCGGGATAGTCTGTGTCGGTACGTGTGAGATACACCTTTCCAATTTTTGGGGCGCATCTCATACTGCCGAGGTTTTGAGGGTGCTTCAGTCTGCCTCCTGCCTGCTCCTCCTACTCCTCTTCCTCATCCTGCCTTTAGGGTACAAAAAATTGTAATCGGTGGGGCCTAGTCTGTGTTAGTACGTGTGAGATACACCGTATTATAAAATTTTTCCTATTCCGCTATTCAATAGACACCCTTTTGGAGTGTAAAAAATTAAATTACGGCATAGTCTGTATCGGTACGTGTGAGATACACCTTTTAAATTTGTTTGGCGCATCTCCTTCCCCCGCCAAGGATTGCAGGGCGCTTCAGTTTGCCTTCTGTTCCCAACTCCTCCTACTCCTCTTCCTCATCCTGCCTTTAGGGTACAAAAAATTGTAATCGGGGCCTAGTCTGTGTTTGTACGTGTGAGATACACCGTATTATAAAATTTTTCCTATTCGGCTATTCAATAGACACCCTTTTGGAGTGTAAAAAATTAAATTACGGCATAGTCTGTATCGGTACATGTGAGATACACCTTTTAAATTTGTTTGGCGCATCTCCTTCCCCCGCCAAGGATTGCAGGGCGCTTCAGTTTGCCTCCTGTTCCCAACTCCTCCTACTCCTCTTCCTCATCCTGCCTTTAGGGTACAAAAAATTGTAATCGGGGCCTAGTCTGTGTTTGTACGTGTGAGATACACCGTATTATAAAATTTTTCCTATTCCGCTATTCAATATACACCCTTTTGGAGTGTAAAAAATTAAATTACGGCATAGTCTGTATCGGTACGTGTGAGATACACCTTTTAAATTAGTTTGGCGCATCTCCTTCCCCTGCCAAGGATTGCAGGGCGCTTCAGTTTGCCTCCTGTTCCCAACTCCTCCTACTCCTCTTCCTCATCCTCCCTTTAGGGTAGAAAAAAATTTAATCGGGCCTAGTCTGTGTTTGTACGTGTGAGATACACAGTTTTTTATCCTATTCCGCTATTCAATATACACCCTTTTGGTGTAAAAAACATTAAATTGTGGCATAGTTTGCATATTTGACTGTGAGATACACCCGTGCGATACTGTTGTTGTTTTGTTCCGCTATTCAATAAACACCTTTCTAGGGCAAGATCTTAAATTACAGAAATATGAGGAGACCATCAAATAAGGGCCGTGGCCTGGGTCGTGGTGCTGCTGGTAGAGCTCCTGTTGCAAGGAGAGGACGTGGTCGATCTGTGCCAGCTACACGCACAAGTCAAACACCTTCCTCAAGTGTGAGTAGGCGACAGAACCTGCATCAGTATTTGGTAGGGCATCATACGCCTCTAGAAGTGATGAGGCCAGAACACAGAGAGGCGATAGTAGATTGGTTTGCTGCTGACAGTGCCTCCAGTTCCTTCACATTGTCTCCCACCCAGTCTACTGCAGAAAGGTCAGAGTTGGCACCTGCAGCCGATGTCCAACCGTCTTTCACCTCACCCCCTTGCAAATCAGGTGGGCAGTCTAAACCCCAAGCCATACAGCAGTCTCTTCTTCTTTTTGATGACTCTGTCAGCAGGGTTTCCCAGGGCCATCCACCTAGCCCTGCCCCAGAAGTGGAAGAGATTGAGTGCAGCGATGCCCAACCACTTATTTCCCAAGATGAGTACAAGCAAGGACCATTGCAGCACGTCTCCGATGATGATGAAACGCAGGTGCCAACTGCTGCGGCGTTCAGCATTGTGGAGACCGACAAGGAGGGCAGGGGTGAAGACTGGGTGGAAGATGATGTGGAGGACGATGAGGTCCTCGACCCCACATGGAATGAACGTCATGCAGGTGACCTGAGTAGTTTGGAGGAAGAGGCGGTGGTCGCACAGAGCCACCAGCACAGCAGAAGAGGGAGCAGAGTGCAAAAGCGGAGCGGCCGTGCCCTAGACACTACGCCTGCTACTGCCCAACGCAGCAAGGGAACGAGCGCACCAAAGTCAGCTCAAAGGAGTTCTCTAGCGTGGAAGTTCTTTAGAAAATGTGCTGATGACAGGACACGAGTGGTTTGCACCCTGTGCAATCAGAGCCTGAAGCGAGGCATAAACCTTCTCAACCTGAGCACAACCTGCATGATCAGGCATCTAAGTGCAAAGCACGAGCTGCAGTGGAGTACACACCTTCAAAACCAAGAAACGTCTCTGGCTCATCCTGCTTCCTCTTCTGCTGCAGTCTCGGCCGCTCCAACCACATCTGTAGTGATACCGGCACCTGCCACCCCGCAAACAGACGATCTGTCAGCAACACCACCACCTGGGTCACCAACAACCATCTCCACAATGTCCCGTGGAAGCGTTCAGCTTTCCATCTCCCAAACACTTGAGAGGAAGAGGAAGTACCCCCCTACCCACCCGCGATCCCTGGCCCTGAATGCCAGCATTTCAAAATTATTGGCCTTTGAAATGCTGTCATTCCGTCTGGTGGAGACGCACAGTTTTAAAAACCTTATGTCGGTGGCTGTCCCACAGTACGTCGTGCCCAGCCGCCACTACTTTTCCAGGCAAGCCATCCCTTCCCTGCACAACCAAGTGGGGGAAAAAATCAGGTGTGCACTGCGCAACGCCATCTGTGCCAAGGTCCACCTAACTACCGATACGTGGACCAGTAAGCACGGTCAGGGGCGTTATATCTCCCTAACGGCACACTGGGTAAATGCAGTGGCGGATGGGCCTGAGGCGGATAGCAATTTGGCGCATGTCCTTCCACCACTGAGGATTGCAGGGCGCTTCAGTTTGCCTCCTGTTCCTAACTCCTCCTACTCCGCTTCCTCATCCTCTACCGCCTCCTCATCCGGACAGCGTAACACCTTCACCACCAACTTCAGCACGGCCAGGGGTAAACGACAGCAGGCAGTTTTACAACTTGCCTGTTTGGGGGACAAACCACACACCGCGCAGGAGTTGTGGAGGAGCATGGAACAGCAGACAAATGAGTGGTTGCTGCCAGCGAGCCTCAAGCCAGGCCTGGTGGTGTGCGATAACGGGTGAAATCTCATAGCAGCTCTGGGCCTAACCGGTTTGACGCACATCCCTTGCCTGGCGCATGTGTTGAATTTGGTGGTGCAGAGGTTCCTTAAAAACTACCCCGATATGTCAGAGCTGCTGCAGAAAGTGCGGGCCGTCTGTGCGCACTTTCGGCATTCTCACCCTGCTGCTGCTCGCCTGTCAGCGCTGCAGCGTAACTTTGGCCTTCCCGCTCACCGCCTCATATGTGACGTGCCCACAAGGTGGAACTCCACCTTGCACATGCTGCAAAGACTGTGCGAGCAGCAGCAGGCCATAGGGGAGTTTCAGCTGCAGCACGCACGCGTGAGTCGCTCTGCGGAACAGCACCACTTCACCACCAATAACTGGGCCTCCATGCGAGACCTGTGTGCCTTGTTGCGCTGTTTTGAGTACTCCACCAACATGGCCAGTGGCGATGACGCCGTTCTCAGCTTAACTATCCCACTTCTATGCCTCCTTGAAAAAACAATTTGGGCGATGATGGAAGAGGATGTGGCACAGGATGAGGAGGAGGAGGAGGATGAAGAGGTAACATTTCCAAGGCTTTCAGGGCAGTCATTCGCAAGGGGCTCCGAGGGTGGGTTCCTGCACACACAAACGCCAGGGACACAATTGTCCAGCAGGGGCACAGTTCTGGAGGATGAGGAGGATGAGGAGGAGGAGGAGGAGCTGGAGGAGGAGATGGAACCATGTTCACAGCAGGGTGGCACCCAGGCCAGCTCATGGCCATCACTGGTGCATGGCTGGGGGGATACAGAGGACACGGACGATATACCTCCCACAGAGGACAGCCTTTCGTTGCCTCTGGGCAGCCTGGCACACATGAGCGATTACATGCTGCAGTGTCTCCACAACGACCGCCGAGTTGCCCACATTCTAACTTGTGCTGATTACTGGGTGGCCACGCTGCTGGATCCCCGTTACAAGGACAACGTACCGTGCTTAATTCACTCACTGGAGCGCGATCGCAAGATGCGCGAGTACAAGCGCACGCTGGTAGACGCGATGCTGCTGGCATTCCCATCTGACAGCGGGGCCACAGTGGAAGCACAAGGCAGAGGAGGAGGAGGAGGAGGAGGTCGCCAACGCAACCAGGGCACCGCCAGCACCTCAGAAGGCAGGGTTAGCATGGCCGAAATGTGGAAAAGCTTTGTCAGCACGCCACAACAAACAGCAGCTCCTGCAGCTTAGATGGAACTTCTTAGCAGGAGGCAGCATTTTACCAACATGGTGGAGCAGTATGTGTGCACACGCCTACATGTAGTGAATGACGGGTCTGCCCCCTTCAACTTCTGGGTCTCCAAATTGGGCACATGGCCTGAGCTTGCCCTTTACGCCTTGGAGGTGCTGGCGTGCCCTACAGCCAGTGTATTATCTGAACGGGTATTTAGCACGGCTGGGGGCGTTATAACAGACAAGCGCAGCCGCCTGTCCAGAGACAATGTGGACAAGCTCACGTTCATTAAAATGAACCAGGCATGGATCCCACGGGACTTTTCCGTACCTTGTGCAGAATAGCAATGGATACCGACCTTACCCAGCCATTGTTCCATTTTTGCTCTTTCTCACTCTTTTGGGGTGTACCCTCATTTAAAATTTGTGAAAAGAAGCAGTGTTGGCTACCTCATCCTCCTCAGGGCCAGATTAACATAGGGGCTATTGGAGCTGCAGCTCCAGGCCCCTACCTTTTATATAGGCCCCGGGTTGGCCATATTCACTGTTACCGCTCTTCTGTCACTTGTAAACACAGAAGTCTGGCTTCTATGCTCGCTTCCCCAGGCAGCACCCTCAGAACCTCCCCACACAGCGCGAAGGCCGGACAAGGAGGGACAGTTGCCGATGCATGGATGTGTTTATGGGCTTCAGAGACAGCATCCCATGTTGAATTAGGCATGCATGGCTGCACCCTTCCTCCTCTGGGTGCATGCCAAGGCACGGCCCTTAAGGCCCTTCAAAATCCTCAGCACCAAGCCCATGATGCTCTTAATCCGGCCCTGGTCCTCCTCCACCGCCGCTTCCACCTACACCGCCCATAGGTGTGCGCAGCCTATTGCATTAGGGTGTGCACCCCAAAGTTTAAATACACATGCATGTGTTTGCCTACATGTACATGGCCCCGATACATTACTCTCCCTGCTGGCAAAGAGAAATAGAGCAGAGCAGGTCCGAGGGAGATCTTTCCCATCTCCTCACTGGCAAACAGAGTGATAATGCTATGTGCCCTAGGTGATTAGGGTGTGCCCAGGCACACCCGGCACACCCTGTGCGCATGCCTATGACACCGCCACATCCACCACCACCTCAACCTCCTTTCTACTCCATATGGGCCTCGTCCTTCAGAGATGAAGAACATTGTTTTATTTTTCTGGGTTTTTTTTTGTTGTTTTAAGTTATTTCTCTATCCACATTTGTTTGCAGAGCACTTGCCATGCTCTTAATTACGTTTTGCTGCCATTTGCAGCACTCTAGCCCTTTCCTTTGGTGTTTTTGAGCCATTTTAGTGCCTGAAAGTTCGGGTCCCCACTGACTGGGGTTCGGTGTCCGGGAAAAGTTCGGCAAAGGTCCGGGACACGGACCTGGACTTTTTTTTAAAGTTCGGCCGAACCCGTCGAACACGGACATCCAGGTGTCCGCTCAACTCTATTCCTGATGAGTGCCATTTCTTAATTACATTCCGAACAGAGGATATTGACATCTGAAAACGCTTTGCTATCTTCTTATAGCCTTCTCCAGCTTTGTGAGCGTCAACTATTTTCAGTTTTCTAGACAACTGCTTAGAAGATCCCATGGTGCTGATTGTTGGGGCAAGGTCAGATGAGTCTGGGCATTTAAAACCTTTGAGATTGACATCACCTGGTCTTCCCAGACGATGATTGAGAACAATCCATGACACTAGCAGGTCTCAGCCTTGCAAAGGGGGCAGTGCATGCTATAAATTCTGCAGGGTGCCCAAACTTTTGCAGACTCCATTTTTTTGTTTTCTGTAATTTTGAAAGTGTCATTGATGGAAATAAAATCTAACTTTTGTTGACACATTATAAGAATGTCTAATCTGTAATTTGATGCCTTTTGGAGATTTTTCCATCTTTCCTTGGCTTCTTTATGCACATTAATACAAATTTTAACCTGGGGTGCCAAAACTTTCGATCACCACTGTATGTGTACTGTGGGAGACCAGATATTGTGAATGCAGGGTGTTTAGTAACACTTTTAAGACAGATCCAGGCAATAATTTTAGCTGCATATTATCTTAAAGCATATACAACTAGATTAAACATTGTTATTATAATAATTGCATGGAATCCTGCTTTAAAATCACCACATGCCCGACAAAGGGGTCCTGCATGGCTCCAAAACATTGCACTTACCTTGATATGATGTGATCCTTTTGCAAAAAAAATTTTTTTGAACTTCAATGCAAGATCCATGGTGTGCTGGCAAATATGTATATCTATCTGCTTTAAAAATTGAACACTAGACAAATATAAAAGACACAAATAAAAGCAACTCTGTAACCATAATACGTCAATAAATGTACTGTATGTTTTAATATGAGCAGTGCAGGTACTTGAATTTGACTTTGTATTGGCCTCTTGCAATCGCCTCTACTAGTAGAGCTCAGACTGGGAGAAGGAGAAGTAGCACAAGGAAACCCAATAGTTATGATGCAATGTTCATAGGAGGAGAGAGTAGACTGACAAAAAGAAAAGATAATCAATCAGTTGCTTCTCCTTTCACTGACCGATCACAAACTATGGGAATGACAAGACCTGTAAAAGCTACTGAACTGCAGAAAAGAAAAATCAGGTCTACTGCCCTGCAAGAGAGGTCTGTGCTGAGTGGCAGAGCAGTGTAGATCCCAGGGCAGGAAGGACATAAATACAACTCTTTTGGCCGGTAAAAGTTCTTATAAATGTATTTCATCTGTGTATTTAGTTGCCTGCATGATATTCAACTCAAACAAACAGAAATATTTTTAATTTATTTTATTTTATGTACATTTCCATACAGCTATTAAATCCAGTTATTTTAATTTAACTGTAAAATATTCGTCATGGAATTGTGTTCTGTATACAGTATTTGTATTTTTTTTCCCTTGTACATGCGTCTGTGCTAACTTCACATCTTTGTACCTGATATTATTAGTAATTTGAAAATCAAGGACTCATGAGTCCTACCAAAAAAATGGCAATGTGAGGGCTTGAGGAAAGGGGGACTTTAATGGTACCCAATAATAGGTTTAGACCACAAATCAGTAAAAACTAAATACAAACATTATTTCATATTGTTACATCAAACAAGTGTGCACAAAGCAAAAAACATACAGAGACATCACAAAATCTTGGCACTTAAAAACAAAGACAGTTTCTCAATATAACCTCAAGTGATCAGCCAGTAGGGCTAGATCCAACAGACAATGCCCAACATGTTTCGCTGTCGCTTCCTCAGGGCCAAGTAGATGTCATGAGATGATCTCTAAGGTTCTACACTGAAAGATAGACATAATATTATTATTTATATACATATATATTCCGCTGAATCAATCACCAACACCGCGCTGTACCCACTCACCAGATAGCCCCCACCACCAGCGGTTAGATGGAAGAAGACATAAGCTGAAGTGCATGCATGGCAAAGTTTCCCCAGGGACGAGTGCAGGAGTGGGTATAAAGTTATGTACCACATAAGATTTAACATATACTGTGAGGTGCCAGAGAATATATCCACATAAAGAAATTAGTATTCCTACTTTCTACACCACCACAGGGTATAGTAATAGTAGAAATATATTATTTATTACCACACAGGGTTAATATCATACCTATTGTTCAAAACGTATGCTTGAACATTTGTTAAACAGGGCAACAGGGAAAACTGGATATGCACATGTAGCAATGTATGTGTGTCAAAAATGTGAAAAGCTATCAGCGCAGTAAAATTTTAGAAAATGTGATCAGCTGCAAACACTAAATGTGATCCCACTACACAAATAGATAATTCAGGAATCCTATGACCATTAGGTATGATTATATACTATATACACTGTAACGGAACAGAGCACCCCTGACTGGGTACCTCCGTTGACAGATGCTCCTAGTGCTTTCCGAGGGCTCCAAGCACTCCACCAGACACCGTAACCACTTCAGACCCCACGAACCGCCGCAGCTTGGTTAGGGTCTCACAATCTCCTACCCACCCTGGACCTACGACAAGGCTCCAGGTTCCTGTGGGTGAACCTCTCTTTCCCCAGAGAGTGCAGCAGAACAAGCTCTTACACAAGCTCTTACAAGAGCTCAGTGATTCTCTAAGGGAGTATAGAAGACCATAGCAATCCCTTGTAGCATATCCCCTAATAAGAGACAGAACTCTAGATTGAGGGTGAAGAACTCTAGAACAACTTTATTGAACAGACTTATATACAGTTTTCACCCACAAGGTACCACCCAGGTGGACCTTGTTGAAGACTGTACTCAACATTCACCATCCAATCGGAACAGAGTTTTACACTCTCATACAGTGTACACAAAAATATACAATGTGGGACAATCCCCCCTCCCCCATAGCATCCAATCCACATATCTTTATACATCCCATAATATGCTTCTCTTAAGGCAGACAGACAGAACAATGGGAGGTCATTAGCACTTAACAATGAGACAGGGCAATCCACATTCCCTCCCAATACACAACAAAAGGAACCTGTCTGACATTGAAAGATATGTAATATACACAGCATTTAGTAATTACAGATTTCATGGCAAATGGGAATAAATCTTTATATTCCTATATGGAGATATGGCTGGCAAATGTGACCGTCCCATCTGAAGCAATTTAAACCATTAATTATCTGTTTTTACTCATAGTGACGGGGAATACCGTCACATATCTTCCCCCCAAAGGTAGACGAACCAGGTACCAGACCCCCAACTGGTCTGTGCCTGAGTTAGTCGGGTAACAAGTCCCAAAGAGTCAATCCATCATGGCAGCTTCCTTGACAAAGTTCCACGTAGTTTGTAAGTTTGTCTTGGCCAGGCGCATGGAGCTCTCATAGCCGATCAGTCTGTGGAAGTCTGGTTTGGGCAGGCCAGACTGGGCTTCTTGGGCACCCTGTGTCCCTAAGAGACACAGGGTGATTTAGACATAAGAGGAGCCTAGTAGGCTGAGAGAAGAACTTTCCAACCTCTCTAAGGTAGGCTGTGTTCCACGGGCCCTCCCAATGTCTGCACCCACCCAGTACCCCAAACAAATTGTCGGGAAAACAGTGTTACTCACCCAGCCAACCTCTGCCTCTCTCGCAGAACATACCCGCTGCTGGGGATACGTGTGGACTGGCCCTTCTCCTGGGAGTCCTTTCAGCCGCTGGAGAGAAGACAGGGTGGTGGGGCTCACTTCGTCAGGCTGTTGGGGATCTGGGCCGACTGTCCAGCATCCCTGGGGTGTACAAATGAAGACTGTAGCTTTTGCGGGTGCTGGACAGAGATCTGTAACACTCTGCCCTGTTGCCAGCTCTTCTGCTGGGTTGGGATTGGCGAATACTACCCCCAGGACCTGGTTGGGGGTCTGCTGTAGAGAGGAGGGATTGCCTACCTTCTCCTCCTGGTATTCCTGCGGGGCAGGTTGGGGATCTGGACCGGCCGTCCAGCATCCCTGTAGGTCTGGTGCAGAGACCGCGGTCCCATCTGTACCATTGGGTTCAGGGCTGTTGTCTACCTGTGGTTGGGGAGAAGGATTAGTTGTCTCCTCTCCCTGGAAGGTACACTGCTGCTTGGAAGGAAGGACGACACCTTCGGCTCACTGTAACTCCTGCTGTAGCTGGGGACCTGGGCCGGCTGCCCAGCCTCCCTGTAGGGCCGGTAGAGAGACCTCGGTCCCATCTCCACCTGCCATCGGTGGGTCTTCACAGTACCCACAGTCTGTACTGTCTCTCCAACTGAAGGGTTGTGGGTCTGGATCTGCCACCCAGGACTCTGCTTGCAGGGTAGATTGGGGTGGAACGGAGCAGAGCAGGCGTAGGTAGTCCTGCTCCAGTTCCCACTCCATTGTGACCAGATGAATCAGGTCTGACCCCAGGTCATCCGCTTTGGGGAGACCCAGTAGGGCTTCCCTGGTGTCCTGGATTTCCCAGCGCCCAAACTCTGCTGGACATCCAAAGTCCCTCTTCTCAAAGGCCTCCCACAGCAAGCCAGGGCCACTATAGTCCTCACCTTCCGGCATATTGTAATCAGCCATCCAGTGCAGAGTGGCGTACCACTTTAGTGTCCGGTAAGCTTTATCCAGCCACAACTCCTTCCAAATCAGGTTCCACAGCTCCGTCACCCACTCATCCAGGGGTTGCTCTCCTAGGAAAGGTAACCGCAGGGCAACGTATACCTGGAACCTCTGTTCTTCGCTGGGAAGGTTCTCTCCCCTCCACTGCACATCCTCTAAGGCCTCATATCACATTTCCTTTCGAGTGGCATCTCTCCAGTCCAGTATGGCTTCCTCTGATACAGGCCCATCCTGTTGGACCAAGTGTTGCTGCAACCTCCAGAAAAACTCCTCTTCATATGGGGACGCTGCACGGGTGTTATCTCGCTCCATAACGTTACCGGTGTCTCTGAGCTGCTTCTCCTCACACTAGGATGCCATCCCACCACTTGCCACCATATCTACACAGGTATAGATTACTATTCTTACTCTTGTTCTCTATATTCTCTTAGTCCATTCCATTCCTGTACGCGATACATCAGCGCTCAGGGCTATCGACTTCTTCAGCAAGGGGTGATGGCGCTAAGCGCTGACGTATCGCGAAGGGGGGGCGGAGCCATGCTGCGGACGTCACACCCTTCCATGGAAACATTGCTGTATATCGCACTTGTATACTACAGCGTTTTGTGAGTACCTTGATTCTCATTAAACTTCTACCTGATCAAGTTATACAGAGAGCACTAGATTTCTTTGCTTTGTTCCCCTTTTTCATCTATGGCCCTGTGATATGGATGGATGAGCTGTGCTGATCCCGGACTCTCCTGCTTACACCTTGCTGCTGATAATTGATTACCCCTGTTAGGGGACTGCTTTGTCTGACCCTGGGTGATACCTGGGTCAGACGTTAAGGTGAGAGGCTTGCACTTCTGGTGGTGGATTTTCTCACAGTCACTGAGAAGTTTTGGGCACCTTTTTGTTGGAGAAGTTTTGCATCTAGAGATCACAGCACTGTATATAAACGTGGATTTTGTATATTTTATTTCCAAAAGGACTTATTTATTATTCATGTCACCCATTTGATTACATGGACTTTTGTTGCAACATTTTGAGATTGATTATCTTTATTACTTTTCATATGCACTTTTTTTGATTTAGCGCAACACAATTACTTTACTGAATGTGTGTGCGTCAGCTCCAACAGTCTCCACTGCAATGGACTAAGAGAATATAGGGAACAAGAATAAGAATAGTAATCTATACCTGTGTAGATATATGGAACCTTAACAAGGTCCATTACACTTGTCATTCAATAAAGGTGTATATAGTATATAATCATACCTAATGGTCATAGGATTCCTGATATCGGAGTCCACCTTCTCAACTGTTGCTTGTATGTTGTAATATAGCTTGAAACCAGAGTTTCAAACTGACCCTCCGGTTAACACTAGTAAACATCTATGATCCAGTTATAGTAAGGTAAACAAGCTACCTGCAATAAAATGCTATATCAGTGACCAGTCCAAACGGTACAGTCTCCCATGTCTCAGGACCCATTGTAGCAGAGCTAGCATAATCTACCTCTTGTTGTGATGTATTCCCATGCATCCTGTGGCCTGCCGCCGCTCTGGCGGCTCAAGCATTTAACCACTTCCCCCTAGGTGGACGTCATATGACGTCCAAACTTTGCGGGGGTATACCGAGATGATGCCTCTAGCTAACGGTACCGTTGTTTGAAGCCGACGGTCGGCTTTCCCTCGGTACCGATCGATGCGGCTCGGGAGGCTCCGCTTTTACCGGGGCTCCCGTCCCACCGGGAGCCCCGAGCACCCAGCCGGCGCGTCCGCCGGCTGGATGGAGTCCCGATGAATGCCGGAAACGGCATCGATCGGGTCTCCGATGACGTAACCCGGAGGCGGCGTCCATGACGTCACTTCCGGGTTAGTGTGCTGCAAAACGGCGCCAAATTTGAAAAACGGCTGTATGCAAAAACGCCGTTTTCGGCGTTTTGCATACAGGGAAGTGTAGTGGAGGGGTCTAGGGTCTTTTAGACCCTCGATCCCTCCATAAAGTGTACCTGTCACTGCATATTGGTGTCACAAGGGATGATTACATTGCTTGTGACAGCAATAAAAGTGATCAGATTTTTTTTTTTTTAAAAACTGTAATAAAGTTAAAAAAATAAATAAAATAAATGGGAAAAAAAAAAAAATTTAGCCGCCCCGATCACCGTTAGCTCGCGCACAAAAAAAAACGTATACGGAAGTCGAGCCGCAAATGAAATCGCTGTTCAAACCACACATGTGAGGTATCGCCGTGATCGACAGAGCGTGAGCAATAATTTAAAAAAAAGAGCTACACTCTAACTCTAAACTGGTAACCGTTAAATAAATTTAAAGTGTCGCCTATTGAGATCTCTATTGACCGTAGTTTGTCGCCATCCCACGGGGGGGCGCAATTTTAAACCGTAACATGTTGGGTATCTATTTACTCAGCATGACATCATCTTTCACAATATACAAAAAAAATGGGCTAACTTTACTGTTTAGTATTTTTTAAATGCAGTGAAATTTAATTTTTCCCAAAAAAATGGCGTTTTAAAGACCACTGCGCAAATACCGCGTGACAAAAAATATTGCAATGACCGCCATTTTATTCTCCAGAGTCTTTGCTAAAAAAATATATATAATGTTTGGGGGTTCTAAGTAGTTTTCTAGGAAAAAATACTGGTTTTAACTTGTAAACACAAACTGTCCGAAATAGGCCTGGTATGGAAGTGGTTAAATACCGGCTCCAACCAGGCAGGTCATTTCCGGCAGAAGCGACGTATGCCGGGTCCGGTCTCAAACTACGCACGCCTCATTACGGCGTATGCGCAGTGCTACTAGAAGGGAAACATTGAAGCCCAGAGGTTCCTAAAGCCATAGGGAAAAACGGAAGCCGACAAGTGGTTCTCGTTACCCTATCCTGAGACCACACACTCGTCCCCAAAGAAAACATACAAAAAAACATGCCTCCAGTAGCTGGAGGTGATGGGGCTCGGCAAGTCCAAGGCACAAGGGAATGGACTCATCCAGCGGAATGTACATAAATCATTACAATCCTTAAATCATGCAATATAATCATAGATGTTGCAATCTATTATAGCACATATGTTCATTTTTATACATCATAGTACCTCAATGCATTTAAATAAATTTAATATGCATACATACAAAGTCAAAAGTAAACAATCATAATGTTATAACAACAAGAACAAGGATTTGCTACATATTTTATATTGGCATGTTCAAATCAACCACATTAGATATAAAACAATACTGATGCACACAATGGACAACAAAAATATAAACAAAACAATAATACATAAAAATCACATAAAGACAGAATACCAAAATCAAACAAACAATACCTAAACAACAACAAACAACAATGCACACAAACCACAATAGACCAAAACAAAGACTGGCATTTGGACTGACCACCGCAGATCCATAGGTCAAAGGGCAAGGCGTGGGGCAAACAGTATAATGCCAAAAATTACTTGGTTGTTTATCATGTTTCAGAAACACTAAGATGACAAGGCAAAAGAGGGGGAACAAAGAATCCCCCACAGGAGACCCCCCAGAGAAAATCCTACAGGTTGCTCTGATGTTGCTGTCAATGTCACCGATCATCACGAACATACACATATTGAGTGTGTGACAGAAAAATAGGAGGAACTTATTCTACAGAAAGGGCTTATAGGTGAGAACCTCATTGATGCCAGGAGGAATAGTAGCATCAAGATATTTAATCCAATAGGCTTCTCTCTGCAGGATCCGCTTATCCCAGTCCCCTCCTCGAGGGTCTGGGGATATTATTTCTAGAACAAAGAAAGAGATTACTGAGTTGTCATATTTATGATGGAGGCCTATATGGCGGGTAACTGTCGTTAATATTTTACCTCCCTCTGAGTGGTAGAGGTGATCTCCAATTCTCTGGTTAAGTTGTCTAATGGTTTTACCCACATAGAACACCTTACACTTACACTTCATCAAATACACCACTCCTTTGGTGGTACAGTCTGCATGGTGTCTGTATCGGTGCCAACTGCCATTAGGCAGTCGGACACCTCTACCCTCCATAATCCAGGCACATCGTGAACACTGACACATTTGTAAGTTCCTTTCCGGTAGCTATTTATGTCTTTGTTAGTTGTATAATGGCTTGTGGTCAGACAGTCCCTTAAAGAAGGGGCCTGCCTGAACACCAAGTCCGGAACTGTCTTTGTTTTTAAGTGCCAAGATTTTGTGATGGCTCTGTATGTTTTTTGCTTTGTGCACACTTGTTTGATGTAACAATATGAAATAAAGTTTGTATTTAGTTTTTACTGATTTGTGGTCTAAACCTATTATTGGGTACCATTAATGTCCCCCTTTTCCCAAGCCCTCACATTGCCATTTTTTGGTAGGACTCACGAGTCCTTGATTTTCAATCAATTTAATTGGGATGTAGGTACCAGTATCTGCTTTTCTATCTTTTTATTTAGCTATAATGACACAATCCTATTTAATATTTTTAGGAATTTACCATTGGCAGTTAATTGATTTCCCATACTAAGCTACATCCTAGAGATTATGTACTGAGCATTGCTGTATTTAATCCTATGAAATCACATATCAGTGCTCAGGGAGGAGAGAACAACCAGGCTGGTATTTACTCCTCACCCCTACCAGAAGCGCGAGCCCAACTTTAGTAAATCATGCCTTCTGCCTTTTTTCTGTAAAAGATGAATGCTTGTAGCTGGCAGATAAAGCAGCAGTTTATGTTTAGAAGATGTTCCAGTATCAGGCAACTATAGACAATAGGTCACACAGTAAACGTATCCAGCTAAATATTTCTGAGGTTTCTTCAAAAGCATCTAGAATTCCAACATTCTGAATTATTTCTCACAAGGGCAGAAGCTCCATTTTATATCCACTAATTATATTAGGGGATTGAATGTATATCCATGTATGGTGCACAGTAATGTGAATTTTTCATGGGAAAGTTATTAAATAATGCCACATGGAGAGACTTTCTTTCAGAGATGAAAGAGAATGAAGAGGCAGAGTGGATGTCCTTTAGCTCAATGGAAGTTGATAAATATTGCTCCAACAATGAGTTAAGCACTCAGTTAAGCCATGCTTACAGGATCATTTTGGGGTTGGTATGTCTTCCTGTTTTTATGTATAATTGAAATAATAGAGGTTTCCAAACAAAAAGGCTGATGTGCAAAAATTATACTTAGCTATACATTATAGACCAGCCTTTTTCAACCAGGGTGCCTTGAGGTTTCTTTAGGAGTGCCTCAGCAAAATGCCTAAAAATTGATCAAAAATTATATACAAGCCAGCAGTTGGATCAAGCCTGACTTTTAGTTGCACAAAGCTACAGGTTTTCATTATGCACCATTACGACTTTCTAGACACTGGCATCCTAACAACCAATTACATCATCAGTTAATAAGGAGGATGTCTGTTGCTGTAACGCCGAGTGCTCCGGGTTCCGTGGCTTCCCCGGAGCACTCAAGGCGTCCTGCGGGCTGCAGCGCTCCGGTCGGCGTCCCCGACCATGAGCGCTGTTCCCCCGCATTAGTGGAATTCACCCGCCGGGTCCTCTCTGCTCCCGGCGCACGCCGGGTTCCTTCCTCCTCTCGGCGCACGCAGCCCCGCTCCCTAGGGCGCGCGCGCGCCGCAGCATGTAAATTTAAAGGGCCAGTGCACCACTAATTGGTGCCTGGTCCAATCAGCCCAAATTCAATAAAAACCCACTTCCCCTTCCTGTCCTTGCCGGATCTTGTTGCCTTTGGTACCTTGAGAAAGCTTTTGGTGTATCGTTCCCTGCCTGTGTATCTGACCTTCTGCTGTTGCCCCTGACTACGAACCTTGCCACCTGCCTTGACCCTTTGCTCCGTCTGACCTTGCCTTTGCCTTGTCCTTCTGTACCGCGCCTGAATCAGCTGTCTTTAAGGTTGAGCCGTTACCGGAGGATACGACCTGGTTGCTACCGCCGCAGCAAGTCCATCCCGCCTTGCGGCGGGCTCTGGTGAAAACCGGTAGTAACTTAGAACCGGTCCCCTGGTACGGTCCACGCCAATCCCTCACTGACACAGAGGATCCACCTCCAGTGCCATCACCTGCCGCCAGTCCGGACCCTGACAGTTGCCTCCACAGCATCCTTGTTGGACCCTCCTCTGCCCCTCTTCCTCAGCACTGGGGTCACATTAGCTGACTGATGAAGAGAAATTGAGGGAGAAGAGAAACACTGGAATACTAGTAAGTACCAGTGTGCAAAAGTATATTCCCTTTGGTAGAATCAGACCCGGTCCACACTAGCGCAACTTGTCAGGCGACTTGTCAGCCTGACAAGTCGCGCTCCCTCTCAGTCCATTGACTGCTACAGGACCCGTTCTAATAGGAGCGACACAAGTCGCTCCGACTTAGAAAAAGGGTCCTGTACTACTTCGGGGCGACCTCGGAGCGACTTGGATAGACTTCCATTATGTGAAGTCCATGCAAGTCACTCCAAAGTCGTGGTGCATGGGAATGCACAAGTCGCCCCCGAAGTAGTACAGAGTCATGTCGCCCCAGTGTGAACTGACTCTAAATCACCTCTAATGTTTGGTGTCCTACATGTGTGGATGTTGCTGCATTATATAAAGCTATTAGAATAGTTTTTACATTGTAGAATGATGTTCCTCGAGACTGTCTTTTATCTTTAAAGGGTGCCTTGTCTGAAAAAAAAATTGAGAAACACCATTTTAGACTATTCATTTGTTATCAAGAAATATTTCAGAAACATTTTGTTTTTTCATTCTGGCTATATAGCGGTGTTCCTAAGAGGAAAAGGAACTGCAAAAAATCCTGTTTTCCAGCTACACTAATTTATTTACCTGTGTAGCCCCAAGACTTGACATTTTCACCCACTTAATAACAGATGAGGTTTTCATAAAATGGGATGGCACATAAGACAAGTAAGAGATGCATTTGATATGCTATTGAGATTCTTTTGAGGTGCTTCTGACCTGCTTCTTAACTGCTTCCTAGTGATTTTGGGTTGTTTTTGCTTTCCCATTGAGTTTCATGTAAAGAAAAGCACTTCTGAAGCTTTTCTTTACATATGCACATAGGCATCTATTATGATGCTGCTCCTTCATTGTCCAATAAGCAAGGAGATGCAGATTAATGACCTGGCTGTCTTGTTTAAAGGACGGCTTCATGTTTAATTCAATTGTTGCCTAATCCCCATCCCCAGGGCTGCTGTTAGAAATCATGGGGCCCCATACAGGACCCCCCCAAAAATATTAAAATTATATTTTCATAAAAAACACTAAAATCATTATTAGCGGGAAGCAGGGGGGAATCAAATCCTGAACAGGGAAAGGGGTCAGCGAGGTGGGGGGGGGGGGGCAATTACAGGAACGAATCCCCTGTGTGTCTCTCCCTGTAGCAGATGAAAGCCGATGGGAGGGAGAGAACTTTTAGCTGCTGCAGGGAGAGACACCCAGGATCAGTACCTTTAATTGCTCCCCTCCCCCCGCTTTACCATTTACCCTTTTACTGCCCATATCCAATTCTCCTGCTGCTCGGGTCCCCCCTGCTAGCCTGGGCCCTGTACAGGAGGACTGGTGCTACCCCCTTATCAAAAGCCCTGCCCATTCCATCCCCCACTACTAATCTTAGATCAGGTAGTGACCTCCCTCCCTCTCATATTGTGCATACAGGGCTTTTCTGTTTAGGCCAAATGGAGATGTTGATTACTTGCAAGCCTGTAGCTTTGACTTCTTCAGGATCACCAAATATTTGTATTGGAAGAGATGAATGTAATTCTGTGGCAGGGCTGGCCTCTGACATTGTGCTGCCTGGGTCCAAGAATGAAACGCTGCCCCCCCCCCCAAAAAAAAAGCAAAGATACATTTCCATAAAGCAAAAAGACATCCCAATTCAGCAGAGGCATCCCAATATTTTCAACGAGAGACATCAGCATATATTCAGCACAGAGACATTTCCATAAATTGAGCAAAGAGACATTTCTATTTCCAGTAAGGAGACATGCCCAATCCAGCAAGGAGACATGTCAAATCCAGCAAAGAGACATGCCCAATCCAGCAAAGGGATATCCCCAGTCCAGAAAAGAGACATTCTCAATCCAGAAAAGAGACATGCCCCCTCCTGCAAAGAGACATGCCCCCTCCAGAAAAGAGACATGCTCAGTCCAGCAAAGACACATGCCCCCTCCTGCAAAGAGACATGCCCAATCCAGCAAAGAGACATACTCTCTCCTGCAACAAGACATGCCTCCTCCAGCAAAGAGACATGCCCCCTCCATCAAAGAAACATGCCCCCTCCAGCAAAGAGACATGCCCCCTCCTGCAAAGAGACATGCCCCCTCCTGCAAAGAGACATGCCCCCTCCAGCAAAGAGACATGCCCCCTCCAGATAAAAAGACATATCCCCTCCAGCAAAAAGACATGCCCAAAAACATCAGTTCACCACACAGGTATATGAATTGTGCAGCACCACAAAAGCTCCCCCTTCCTCTTTACCACCTTCGACCAACTTCGCTCCGAACCAGGCTCAGTGATGCAAAATGCGGCGACAGCAGCGCTGCAGTAGCGGCAGGTGCTCCTGCTATTGAAGCCTGTGCTGGACCGGGAGAGCTGTTAAACTCCCCTTCGCAGTAGTAAAACTTGTACTGCTGGGGAGCAGAGAGGGGCAGGGCTGAGGAGCAGGGCAAGGCAGGGCTGGGCGGAGCGGAGTGGAGCAGAGCATGATGCAAGGATGACACTGCATGCTAGAGAGAGGGAGCCCCCCGGGTCCTCGGGCAGTGCACCCCTGTTAACACCCCTCTTAACACCCCTCTTAAATTGCCACCTGGGTCCCATGGACCCACTTGGACCCATGGTAGGGCCGTCCCTGTTCTGGGGTTTGTTCTTTTCTATAAGCCTTTTTCTCAGGAGTTGCAAATATCCATTCTATGCTTGCCACTGTGTAGCTCACCTGATGCTGAACCTGCAGGTGACTCAGGGCATTACCCCAACAACATGCACACTGAAGAGCAGGTCACAGAGGACTGAAGGTTGTCAGGACAAAAACTTTGCAGTTCTGGATTAAATTTAGGATGATTAATGTAAAAACTTACAGTGCTGCTGAGTCTCGGCACAATAACAAGTGAATGCTTTATTCTGCCTGTATGCACACCTGATACAATAAATACTACAATACAAGTACTGGTTTGATGTTGTGGTGTCTTTGGAGTGAGTGCATATTGAAGATTTAGGAGAGGTTGACGATCTTCTGATGTATGGAGTGATCAATCTGGAGGATTTATCCCATTGCGCTTTTTGACCTTTGGTAACATAGAGGTTGCTGGATGGATGGTGAGTGCGTATTTTTCACAATGGCTGATGATTTATGGTGACACAGTTGGAAGACCATTAAGGGCACATAGAAGATGTACATGCAAGGTGGTAGATCACAATGCATGTTTATGGACTTTTTAATAATTTATACATCATTTATATTATGTTTCACATTATATTGTTTTGTAATTAAGGGTGTTGGCGCCTTGCTTTTTTTTTATACTGTTCCATGTGACTATTTTCCGAATTAAGTTAGCTATAATATCAAAGCAGTAATAAACCCAAAAGCAAACATTTATTATATTGCAGCTTACAAATTATTCAATGTGATAGCTATATCAGATTTCTTTTTTTAGGTTTTCTTTCTTCTAGATCCATCTGCCAATCGGTCTGTTGTTTTTCAAAAGAACAAGCTCTTTTACAGATTTCACAATTAACAGGGTTGAGACAAACCATTTAACACTTCCAGGGGTGCTTACAATGAATAGAAACATAGAATGTGTCGGCAGATAAGAACCATTTGGCCCATCTAGTCTGCCCAATATATCTGAATCCTATCAATAGTCCCTGGCCCTATCTTATATGAAGGATAGCCTTATGCCTATCCCATGCATGCTTAAACTCCTTCACTGTATTTGCAGCTACCACTTCTGCAGGAAGGTTATTCCATGCATCCACTACTCTCTCAGTAAAGTAATACTTCCTCATATTACTTTTAAACCTTTACACCTCTAATTTAAAACTGTGTCCTCTTGTGGTAGTTTTTCTTCTTTTAAATATGCTCTCCTCCTTTACCGAGTTGATTCCCTTTATGTGTTTAAAAGTTTCTATCATATCCCCTCTGTCTCTTCTTTCTTCCAAGCTATACATGTTAAGGTCCTTTAACCTTTCCTGGTAAGTTTTTTCCTGCAATCCATGTACTAGTTTAGTAGCTCTTCTCTGAACTCTCTCTAGAGTATCTATATCCTTCTGGAGATATAGCCTCCAGTACTGCGCACAATACTCCAAGTGAGGACTCATCAGTGTTCTGCACAGCGGCATAAGCACTTCTCTCTTCTGCTTATACCTCTCCCTATACATCCAAGCATTCAGCTGGCATTTCGTGCTGCTCTATTACCAGTTGCGTAGCGTGGGTTGTCAGCACCCGGGGCAAGGCAAGTAATTTGCGCCCCCTAAAGCGCGGGAATTTAGCACTTGAGCTAGAGCAGAGTCCCTAAAGATCCCCCTTTAGGGCAGGGTCCTTATAGATCCCCCTTTAGAGCAGGGTCCCCAAAGATCCCCCTTTACAGCAGGGTCCCCCATAGAACCTCCTTTAGAGAAGGGTCTCCATAGATCACCTTTTAGAGCAGGGTCCCCAAAATATGGGGACATTTCTCTAAAGTGGAGAATCTATGGGGACCCTGCTCTAAAGGGGGATCTATGGGGACCCTGGCCTGCTCTAAATTGGATCTATGGGGACCCTGGCCTGCTCTAAAAGGGATCTATGGGGATCCTGCTCTAAAGGGGGAATCTATTGCATAGATCCCCTTTAGAGCAGGGTCCCCATAGATCCCCTTTAGAGCAGGCCAGGGCAGGTCCCCCATAGATCCTCCTTTACAGCAGGTCAGGGTGAGGTGAGGTCCCCCATATAGATCCCCCCTTACAGCAGGCCAGGGTGAGGTGAGGTCCCCCATATAGATCCCCCCTTACAGCAGGCCAGGGTGAGGTGAGGTCCCCCATATAGATCCCCCTTACAGCAGGCCAGGGTGAGGTGAGGTCCCCCATATAGATCTCCCACCTTAAAGCAGGCCAGGGTGAGGTGAGGTCCCCCATATAGATCCCCCTTACAGCAGGCCAGGGTGAGGTGAGGCCCCCCATATAGATCACCCCCCTTACAGTAGGCCAGGATGAGGGGGATCTATATGGGGGACCCTGCACCTCACCTCACCCTGGCCTGTTGTAAGGGGGAGATCTATATGGGGGACCTCACCTCACCCTGGCCTGCTGTAAGGGGGGATCTATATGGGGGACCTCACCTCACCCTGGCCTGCTGTAAGGGGGAATCTATATGGGGGACCTCACCTCACCCTGGCCTGCTGTAAGGGGGGATCTATATGGGGGACCTCACCTCACCCTGGCCTGCTGTAAGGGGGAATCTATATGGGGGACCTCACCTCACCCTGGCCTGCTGTAAGGGGGGATCTATATGGGGGACCTCACCTCACCCTGGCCTGCTGTAAGGGGGGGATCTATATGGGGTACCTCGGACCTCACCTCAACCTGGCCTGCTGTAAGGGGGGAGATCTATATGGGGGACCTTACCTCACCCTGGCCTGCTGTAAGGGGGGATCTATATGGGGGACCTCACCTCACACTGGCCTGCTGTAAGGGGGGATCTATATGGTATCAGGTTGAGGTCCCCCATATAGATCCCAGGTCCCCCATATAGATCCCCCCTTACAACAGGCCAGGGTGAGGTGAGGTCCCCCATATAGATCCCCCTTACAGCAGGCTAGGGTGAGGTGAGGTCCCGTCCCCCATATAGATCCCCCCTTACAGCAGGCCAGGGTGAGGTGAGGTCTGGACCCTGGCCTGCTGTAAGGGGGGATCTATATGGGGGACCCCAGACCTAACCTCACCCTGGCCTGTTGTAAGGGGGGATCTATATGGGGGACCTCATCTCACCCTGGCCTGCTGTAAGGAGGGCGATCTATATGGGGGACGGGACCTCACCTCACCCTGGCCTGCTGTAAGGGGGGATCTATATGGGGGACCTCACCTCACCCTGGCCTGCTGTAAGGGGGATCTATATGGAGGATCAGGTCCCCCGTATAGATCCCCCCTTACAGCAGGCCAGGGTGAGGTCCCCCATATATATCCCCCTTTACATCAGGCCAGGGTGAGGTGAGGTGAGGTCCCGTTCCCCATTTAGATCTCCCCCCTTACAGCAGGCCAGGTTCCCCTTAAAATAGATCCCCTTTACATAGTCTTCTCATAGTCACTCAGTCAGACAGTGACTAGTACAGCCAGAGCCAGTACACTACTCCTACCTTTTTTTCACCTGTCCCGACCGACCCCAGGCTAGGTTTTCCTCCTGGCTGCTGAAGCACCACTGTCACCAGGCTCTCTGGCCTCATCTGACCTACCTTCTTTGCTGACTGTCCTGTTGTGACTCCTGTCCTGTCGTCCTCCTCCTCGCCGCGCTGGCTTCTTCTGCTGCTCTTCTGGCCTGGTGCGGTTCTTCTCTCCCCGTCTCCCGCGCTGCGCTGGGCGGCCGCTGCACTGGTTAGTCCCTCCCCCAGCCAGTCCATCGACGCACCGCACGGCGCACGCCTGGCCTGTCTCCCCCCACCACCACTCCACAGTGGGCGACGCCAGCTGGATCGGATTGGGGAGCCGAGTGGAGCTGCCAAGCCGAAGCAGTGACAGTGACAGTGAGCCAGGGGCAGAGTCGAGAGTAGGCTCAGCAGGCGGCGGCCAGCCTATTACAGAGTGAGTGACATCTGACATGACATTGCGGAGCGGATGCGCCCCCCCAGATGTTGCGCCCGGTGCAGCCGGCCCCCCCTGCACCCCCCATGCTACGCCACTGTCTATTACATTGTCTTCCCACCTTTAAGTCTTCTGAAATAATTACTCCTAAATTCCTTTTCTCAGATACTGAGGTCAGGACTGTGTCAAAAATTCTATATTCTGCCCTTGGGTTTTTACGCCCCAGGTGCATTATCTTGCACTTATCCACATTAAATTTCAGTTGCCAGAGTTCTGACCATTCTTCTAGTTTTCCTAAATCCTTTTCCATTTGGCGTTTCCCTCCAGGAACATCAACCCTGTTACATATCTTTGTGTCATCAGCAAAAAGACAAACCTTACCATCGAGGCCTTTTGCAATATCAATTATGAAGATATTAAACAAAATTGGTCCCAGTACCGATCCCTGAGGTACCCCACTGGTAACATGACCTTGTTCTGAATGTTCTCCATTGACTACAACCCTCTGTTGTCTGTCACTCAGCCACTGCCTAATCCACTCAACAATATGGGAGTCCATGCTCAATGACTGCAGTTTATTGATAAGTCTTCTATGTGGGACAGTGTCAAAAGCCTTACTAAAATCTAGATATGCAAAGTCTACTGCACCTCCACCGTCTATTATTTTAGTCACCCAGTCAAAAAAATCTATAAGATTTGTTTGACATGATCTCCCTGAAGAAAACCCATGTTGTTTTTCATCTTGCAATCCATGGGATTTAAGATGTTCCACAATCCTATCCTTTAATAGGGTTTCCATTAATTTGCCTACTATTGATGTCAGACTCACTGGTCTATAGTTGCTCGATTCCTCCCTACTACCTTTCTTGTGAATGGGCACGACATTTGCCAATTTCCAATCTTCCGGGAAGACTCCTGTTACTAATGATTGGTTAAATAAATCTGTTAATGGTTTTGCCAGCTCACCACTAAGCTCTTTTAATAATTTTGGGTGTATCTCATCAGGACCCTGTGACTTATTTGTCTTCACTTTAGACAGCAATCTTAGAACGTCTTCCTCTGTAAAGACACATGCATCAAATGGTTCATTAGTCATCCTTTCAAGTGGAGGTCCTTCTCCTTTTTCTTCTGTAAAAACTGAACAGAAGTATTCATTAAGGCAGTCGGCTAGCCCTTTATTCTCTTCTACATACCTTCCGTCCTTTGTTTTTAATTTAGTTATTAATTTCCTTTTTTCATTTATATATCTGAAGAATGTCTTATCCCCCTTTTTCATAGACTGAGCTAGTTTTTCTTCTGCCTGCGCTTTAGAAGTTCTTATAACTTGCTTGGCCTCTTTCTGCCTAATATTGTCACTCTATATTCTAGTACATAACTGCAGACCACCTACCCCTTTCCACATCTGCATAACACCAGATAAGTGTTAAGAGAGAGCACAGAAACGTACAGGCATTCTGGACTTCCGGCAAAATTAACAGGTATTGTTTTGTAGTTATCCAACAGATAAAACAGATAATAGAATATTTTCCAGACCAAAAGTGAGAAAAAAAATAATTGCTAGAGTTTACGTCTACTTTAAAGAGGAATTCCAAGTATAGATATTTTATACATAGTTACATTGGTCCAGCTTGGATCAATGTAACCATATATATACCATACCTGGCTGATGTCTTTGGAAGTTGGAAATTACTGAAATAGACACTGCTACTCTAGTGATCTCCAGGGCCAGCTGCTCAGTATGAAACCCAGAGAAAAGTGGAAATCACTGCCACATATGGTATATATACATAAATAAATATATAGGTTGTCCATATAGTGAACTTGTAACTTCACAGTAAGAGCACAACATTAACAGGATATAAACATTTATAGGTAATAACACCATGGGTAGTTGATCCGGGAAATATCCATTTGTCTCCTGGGGGGTGAAGAAGGATTTTTTTCCCCACTGGAGAGTATTGGATCATGCTTTATTGGGTTTTTTGTGCTTTCCTCTGGACCAACTGTGGGTATAAGATTATGTATATGGAGGTTTATTTTTTTTTTCTATTTGTTGAACTAGATGGACTTTTGTCTTTTTTCAACTTGACCAACTATGTAACTAAGGAACTATGTAACATAGCTAGCTAGCTAATAGTATGTAACTATGTATAAAACATCCATATTTGGAAGTCTTGTTTAAGTGAGCTGCGGCAAGCCCATGTGCTCTTTTCTTGGTGGCAAGTTCTATTTACAGTACATATATTATCTTACACAAATTGCATGTAAACTCTTTTTTTCATATTAAATGTGACCTCTACAATCAGGGCAAACAGTATATAATCCAACAGCAAAGTAAACAAAGAAAATATGTGAGTTGAAACATTGAGAACATTGAAAAAAGATGTTTGCTAATAAATTAGCAAATAATGAAATATCTAAAATTAGACCCTAACACATGGCAATATGTTTAATGTCAGTAATAAAACATTTTACAAATTAATTAACTTGGTGATAATAATAATAATAATAATAATAAGGAAGAAAATACATGAATCTTATTGAATGTTTCATTTCCCAACTAATTTAAGGGTTGGGTTAAAGACTGGTAGGGTTCACGTGATGAAAAAATGCAAAAGAAAAGTCTCCATAAGGACTAAGGGCTTTATTTACTAAAGGCAAATCCACTGTACACTACATGTGCACTGCAAGTACACTTTGAAGTGCAGTCGCTGTAGATCCGAGGGGGACATGCAAGGAAAATAAAAACCAGCATTTTTGATTTTAATGTCTTTTTATTAATTTTACTTTAAAAAAACAGCATTACATATCATTCAAAATCACGTATAAAACATAGTATTCCTATATTATGCATACTAAAAAACATTTAGATACCCCTTGATATACATATTAGGGATACACCGATTACAGCAAGGCCAATATATTGGCGCCGATATGCACTTTTCCCGATATATCGGTATTGGCCGATATACTGGCCGATATTGCCAATATTTTTGTGACGTTATTCTGCCTTCTTAGGCCGCCTCCCTCCTCTTGGACAGCCTCCTCTGGAGTCGGGACTAGTCTCGAGGGAGTGTATCACAGCCATACACCCACCCACAGCAGCCCGGTGCCAGCCAGCCACCCATATCCACAGGCCCTGTACCAGCCAGCCAGCAACAGGCACTGTACCAACCAGCCAGACCCAGCCCCTGTACCAGCCAGCCAGCCACCTTAAGGCCCTGTACCAGCCAGCCACCCACAGCACCTGTGCCAGCCACCCACCCACCACAGGGTGCCAGCCAGCCAGCTACCCACCACAGGGTGCCAGGCAGCCAGCCACCCACCACAGGGTGCCAGACAGCCAGCCACCCACAGACAGGGTGCCAGAAAGCCAGTCACCCACAGGCCCTGTACCAGCCAGCCACATGCACTGTGCCAGCCAGCCACCCACCATAGGATGCCAGCCAGCCAGGCACCCACCACAGGGTGCCAACAAGCCAGCCACCCACTACAGGGTGCCAGACAGCCTGCCAACCAGCCACCACAGGGTGCCAGCAAGCCAGCCATTAAGCATTAAACAAAAATGTACATGTTCAGTACCAGATTTGTGTCAAAAATTTTCTTTATTTTTCAAAACTTTAAATGTACAAAATATCGGCCCATATGGGCCGATACGTTGTGACCAAAATATCGGTATCGGTATCAGCCCTAAAAAAAACATATTGGTCTATTCCTAATACATATAATTCCTTAAATCTCTCAATCCCCCCGGAGGGGAAAAAAAAAAACAACATTTTTGATTGCACATAATTGAATGATAGAAATCAGCAGAGCCTCCCCTCATTTCAGATCTTCCCCTAAGATCTACATTTGGAAGTGAACTGTGGATTTGCCTTTAGTAAATCAACCACTCAGTGTCAACATGATCGACAAATCCAGATAAAGTACAAGCATTTGAGTTATATGTAAATTTGAGAAAGAAAGGGTGCGCTGATCTATGAATAGCTGCAACTGGGAAGTTTTATTAAATGGTATAAAGTAAAAAGTGCGCTTATTCTGTGTAAGTGAAAATCTCATAAAGGTGATGTGTGTTTGGGAATCAATGTGATTAAGACCACATACGAGTTTTCTCGGATGTGTAACTCAACAGAGCAAAACAAAGTGACTAGTGGTACAAAATATAACTGTACATAAATCGGTGAACATTAATTAAAACATATAACAGTTCATGGTGAAGAAAAAGTCCTCTTGCTAAAGGTATAGGTGAAGAAATCAACCAAAACCCGTGATGTGGAAAAATCCAAAAATATGCAAGAAAAGTAGGGTGAAGATAATTAAGGTGTCCCTCCACCATGTGAAATTCCTCCTTACCCGGCGGAAGAAGGTAAGTGCTATAAGGATTATCCAACTTTTCACAACGTATAATTCTAACTTAGGTCACCTTCAAACATGAGCAAACCTCCAGTGCAACACAGGCAAACCTGGCCTCTTACCAAAAATCAACAGCAAACAGGCTCAGCAGTCACTGCAATACAGCTGTAAGCGATGTTCCTTCCTCCCCCAAGACAGGCAGGCAGCTTAACAGTTTCCACAGTTTGGCTCCAAATATGCATAAAAGATATTAGGGAGACTGATAGTGTATTACCCTTGGTAAATTGTATTAAAATATACAGGTTGCACTTACATAGTTAGGTGTAAACGAGCGGTAAGATGGTATAGCGGAGAAATCTCCGCTGCAGCACGGACCGCGAGTGACGTAATGACGTCACGCCTCCCCTGCTAATGCGTTTCCTCCAATAGGACTTCAACTGAGAATGGGGAAGAGTTATATGTAAATGTTTATGCTTCCTGTGAAAGACTAGCTTGGTCCTATCCCTTTCTGTCTCCCATGCATGAAATTTTAGTCAATCAGGCGACAAGACAGGGTAAAATAGGTGGGGTGTCAAGTTTGGCTCTTACAGAAAAAGCATAGATTTACATACAAATTTAGCTCACTGAAAGTAACTTCTACAAAATATTTTTTCATTATATGTTTATGGTAAATTGTCAAAGGTTTTTTTTTTTTTTTTACTGAGGTCTGTTCTCTTTAAGCAGGTGTGGGGCCCTGATGATTTGCAGAAGAAGGAAGGGGCCCAGCTCCATTTTGACTGTCTGCCTCTCATATAATTTTCCCTGTTTGGGCCCCTTGTTTCTTTGGCCCCCACGATGAGTAGATATGTCCATTATGTCCACTCCTAAAGCAATAGATGGAAATATGAGGTCTTTAGATTTTCTTTTCTGATATTGTGAAGGATTTAAATGACCTCTATTGTCATACTACAGCCAAGGACAGAGATATTTGAACATCTTTGCTTTTACACAAACTTCACTAGAATCAGGGGTATGGCTTGGAGAAGTCATCATTTTACACCCTCTTTGATGTATTTTTGCACCCAGACATGAATAATCCATGGGCATAGTCCTAGTTTTTCCAGACACATGAGTTATACTCAGTACTGTAGGAGAACATTTACATTATTTTCAAAGCCTATTTAATTAGCCATGTTCAGTATAATATCATACTATCGGGAATGCATACACATATGTACTTATAGTGTTTTTGATGCAAACTATTTTTCTGACTGTATGCATGATTACTGAGTTCATGGCTGAAATATTGTAACTTTATATGCGCCTCTTAAATTCTGCATAAAAAATACCCACAGTTGAAGTCGATTTGTTTAACTAAGATTGATTTAAAAAGCATTTGATCTATTTATAGCTGTTAACCTCCAGATGACAAGGTGAACTACTTGTTGTATGCAATGTAGATTTCCCCCTAATCATGTAAATCAGCCTCTCCTGGATAGTAATGAGATGTGTATATAGAAGAGTTGGAAGCTTGTCATAGGACATTTCTCCATACTGCATAAAATGTGTAATAAAATAGCAATGTAGACACACAGGGCATGTATCCTTATAAAAGAACTAGTCATCGATGAATGTTATCAAATTTGTAAATGATGTATGGGTATGCTGTTCTCGAAAGGTTGATACGGTTAATTATAGGAGAGTGTGGAAGGAATACAATAGTGTTAGACTAGCTGGTACTTTAAAGTCACTAGTTATAGCTTCTGTAGGTAGTAGACCACTGTAAGGGAATAATCTCCCCCTTACATAAATAACTTTGTCATTCTTACAAATAATTAATTATACAGCTACATTTTTTTTTCCAAGAACCACCACATTTAAGGGACACATCTGTTCTCAAAAGGAAACAATTTCATTGCATGTCATGTAACATTTATTACAGAACAAATTGTGATTTATTGAGAAAGCAAAATTGTTTAAGAAATCACTTTGTGTTGAAATGGCAAAAGGGCTGAAATTTTGGCTTGCAGGAACTTTGGTGAGAAAATGAGGATTGATGTACATTTCAACACATGGCTAAAATAAAGATCCTCTAAAGGCAAAGTTTTTTTTCACAATTTGTATAGAGCAGTGAAGTGTTAAAACTTCTATTGGGTCCTGTCGGATTTTGTTGGGAGATTCACTCTCTCTATTTGTTTTGGTGACCATTGTCTTTGCTACAAGAAATTGCAGGAAAGCCAAAATTGCCACAGGAACAGGGGGTGAAGTGAAATCTTCCAAGGGACAAATCTATAAAACAGAATGTCTTTTGCTTTGGAGATATTTCCTCAAAAAATATAATTGTGAACAGACGGGATTTTTAATGCAAAAGAGACATACTAACTGTTTTATTATTCTCTTTGGCAATGGCTACATTGGAGCCTACAGTAAGCTTTATTATTGACAAAAATAAATTTTTATCTTTGTGTGTTTTTTTTTTTGTTTCCCCCGTATTAAACAAATCTGTTTGGACTTTTAAATGGATGTACAGGTTACCCCTGCCCTTAATTAGCATTCCATTTGGCTGCATTGTGCTACATGCGGCACTGTTGGCCTTTTTACCTGATGCCATGGGACGCCACAGATTTATTACAATTCTAGCAAGAGCATTGAAAACAAACTTTTTCATTAGAAATGAAATTAAATCTTTATCATGCTTTTATTATGGCACCTATGCTTTACAAAGGCAAAATATATTGGGAGCCTTGGCAACTGACAGAGGAAACAATATCTCAGCCACAAAGTGAACAAAGCTGACTTTACACATCAGGGAGTTCGCTAAACTCTAAAGGGAGTAAGGCTATTGCATAAAAAAAGAAAGAAGAAGTTGGGACTTTGAATGAGGTGCGCAACTACCAATGGGTAAAATAAAGCTTATGGTTACAACAATTCATAAGCATCAAAAAATAATAATATGGAAAATTGGCTATTGCATAAATGGTGCCCAAACCTGGTGTTAGAGTGAAGTAAATAGGATAGGTCCTTTTAGCTGATACCCACCTCTTCTATTGTAGTGCTCCCTGTAAAGCCTGGAGGCTGAACACACTACAGGTGGTCCATGGGTTACAAACAAGCTAGGGACTGTAGGTTTGTATTTAGGCTGAATTTGTTTGTAAGTTGGAACAGGTAAATTTTTTAAGTGTAGACCCAGCCAAAATAATAATTTTTACATTTTTTGGATAGCATAGGGAAGGGTTACCACCCCTGTAATGTTTGTTTTGCTGTCTGTACCCCTGTTCAGAAGATTACACCTCACATTCTGTCCCTATGATAATTCAATTTAGAAAATCTTGGGTAGTTGTGAAAGCAAGGATTTCAGATAAACCTTCAGTGGAGACACGTTTTTCCCATGAGAACTCTTACAGGAGTGAATTTCCCTTCCTAGGGGGAGATTTCCTCTCACTTCCTGTTGTCTCCCTCCATTTGTAAGTAGGAGTCGTTTGAAGGTCGGATGTTTGTAACCCGGGGACCGCTTGTACACAGCATGGATGGAATAATCTCAGGAAGCTGCTATTATATTTTGTCAGTCGGCCCCACCAGCTGTCAAAATATACAAACAGTGCCTGCATCTGATTGGATACAAGTGCTGTTCAGGTGACAATTTTCACTCAGGCTCCTTTTATTTTTTTTATTCTTGGGATGTTGGGTAGGAGGCAGCCAATAGGGCCAACCACTGGCTCATTGAGTTCTACATGGGGCATCGCTTTTGCTTTTTGAATGCAACATTTTGATTGTTATGCTATGATTAAAGATGTACTTTTATGTAAAGTGACATAAAGAAACTTTAGACTGCATCGGCATATACGTCTTTGCCCACATTAACTGCTCGTAGTTGCACCCAGCCCTGACAAAAGCTACCCACATCAAGATATATTAGGATTTTTATATTTCATCCATTATTGTCAAGAAAGAAACAGTTTGTTTAATGTTGGAGCCCAGAATTATACAGTTGTATCTGTACTGATAATTTGGTACCTTGTAAAATTAGTGGTAAAGCTTTTAGAATATGACATTTTCAATGTGATTTAAATGTGCTTAACACATTCCAGCCAAATACAAAAGGTCTGAAAGGTCGGTTTGTTTTCTTTAGAAAGTAGCTGTAATGTTTTTAGGGTCATTCATTGTTTTGTGAATGGAAGGATCTTGTTCTTGTGATGAAAAATGCAATAAATAAAAATCAGATTAAAAAGTAGTAGCCACACCGTGTGTAGAAAATCCTGTTCTGTGCCAACATGCTTTAGTATAGGACTCTTGCTCTCTGCATGGAAGCAGAAGTCTCTCTGCAGAGGTCTGACACACTCTCTGCTGAGTCAGAGCTAGAGTTCCCCAATCTGAAGTGACTGCTAGATTTGTTAATTGGAGAGCTCCAGCTCTGATTTGGCAGGGGACATGGCACACAAAAAGCAGGGGCCCTTCTCTGCAGCATGCTGGACATACAGGAAAAGTCTTTCCAATCAGGAAGTATATACTTTATAAAATAATTTATTGTATTGTAAATGTAAACTAAAAGTTCAATTGGGCTTCAAAATAGAGTTTTACCAAGAAGTAGTTATCACTATAAGAGTAGGGTATTTATCAGTATGATTGTGTAACTATTATTGGATGTTTAGAGCCAGTGTAGGTGTTAGGTTCTGAATAAGCATTAGGGCTCATGCACACAGGACTTTTTTACAGCTGCTGTTAGGGGTGTCTGAGTTTTTTTTTTTTTTACTGCCTCTAAATGCCCCTCCATGTTAGCTATGTGTCCAGAGGCATTTGGAAAAAAGCATTTAGGGGCAGTAGAAAATAACAACAGCCTGTGCATCGAGGAGCAGAGACTATTGAGCTGTAAAAATGCAAAAAGCGCCAAAAAAACGCTGCTAAACACTGTAACAAGCTTTTAGCCGCCTTTGGTGTTTTTAGACAGTTTTACATTATAGGGAGTAATTTTATTGTAAAAACGCTAACACCAAAAAACATGCATAAATGCTAGTTAGAAACACAGCTAAATGGGGAAAAGCTCAGGACTAGATGATTTCTCTGCTATTATAAAAAGTTTAAAGATCTATTAGTACCAAAACTATGTTCATATTGGAATTCTATGGGGGAAGGAAGCGAAATGAGAAAGGAATCATTGTTGGCCTATATTACAGTAATACCAAAAGAAGATGAGGACATAACGCAATGCTCTACGTATAGACCTATATCACTTTTAAATGTAGATACAAAATTATATGCCAAAATACTAGCTACCAGATTGAAAGAATTAATGCCGGAATGGATACATGTGGATCAAGTTGGATTCATCCCTGGGATGGAAGGGAGAGATAATAGAGTGAGAACATTGTTACTCTTACAAAAAGTACTTAAAGAGGGACCCCCAGCTTTGCTTCTGTCAGTAGATGCTGAAAAAGCAATAGACAGGGTAGACTGGGGTTTTATGTTAGCAAAATTGGAGGAAATAGGGATGGGGCCAAGAATGATCCACTGGATCAAAAAATTATATAAGTACCCAACGGCAGCAATTAAGATAAATGGAACCCTGTTTCAATCCTTTGAAATTAATAACGGAACGAGACAGGGCTGCCCCCTCTCTCCCTTATTATTTGCATTATCGCTGGAACCTCTACTTGCAACTATTAGAAACAGCTTAGATATAAAAGGAGTGAAAATAGGGGAGAGGAAGAACATAAAGTGGCAGCATTTGCGGTTGATATCTTGTTTTATGTTTCAAGTCCTAGAACATCCCTACCAAAAATAATGAAATCATTGAAATATTACGGAGAATTATCAAATTTCAAAATAAACCCAATAAAATCAGAAATCTTAAATATAAAATGTGGATAAAAAAGAGGAACAATGTTTGCAAGAAAAATTCCAATTTAAGTGGCAGAAAAATGTAAAATATTTAGGGGCAAATTTAACAGATACCTGGAAGGAATTTTATCAAATGAACTAAATTCCGCTATTAAATGAAATTAGGGAGGAATTGAGAAAAATTTCAATGAGGCCACTCTGTTGGGTAGGGCATATAAATATAATCAAAATGTGTATTTTACTAAAAGTGCTTTATAAGTTTCAGATGCTCCCAATTCATGTGCCACAGAGTTATTTTAATTTGTTAAAAATATGACACTGTGGTGTGTATGGAAATAAAAAAAAAAAAAAAAACAAGAATACAATTTGCAACAATAAGTAAAGATAAAATACAAGGGGGACTGGCTGTCCCAGACTTTAAAAGTTACTATAACACGGTCTTATTAACAGGATTTATGGATTAGAAATGTAATTTTCAAGAAAAAAGTTGGGTTAAAATTGAAAATGTATTAAGCAAGACACCATTACACAAGTTGAAATGGGTACCACAACAATATTGTCACTTTTAAAAAGATACTAGTACAATTACAATGCAGGTATTTAAAAAATGGGATTTAATGCACAGACAGAGGAAATTGGACTATAACTCACCATTAGGGTTGAGCGGACACCTAGATGTCCGTGTTCGACGGGTTCGGCCGAACTTTAAAAAAAAGTCCGGGTCCGTGTCCCGGACTTTTACCGAACTTTTCCCGGACACCGAACCCCATTGAAGTCAATGGGGACCCGAACTTTAAGGCACTAAAATGGCTCTAAAACACCAAAGGAAAGGGCTAGAGTGCTGCAAATGGCAGCAAAACGTAATTAAGAGCATGGCAAGTGCTCTGCAAACAAATGTGGATAGGGAAATAACTTAAAACAACAAAAAAAAACAGAAAAATAAAACAATGTTCTTCTTCATCTCTGAAGGACGAGGCCCATATGGAGTAGGAGGGAGGTTGAGGTGGTGGTGGATGTGGCGGTGACATAGGCGTGCGCACAGGGTGTGCTGGGTGTGCCTGGGCACACCCTAATCACCTAGGGCACATAGCATTGCCAGTGAGGAGATGGGAAAGATCTCCCTGGGACCTGCTCTGCTCTATTTCTCCTTGCCTACAGGTACATGGCCCCGATACATTACTCTCCCTGCTGGCAAACACATGCATGTGTATTTCAACTTTGGGGTGCACACCTTAATGCAATAGGCTGCGCACACCTATGGGCGGTGTAGGTGGAAGCGGCGGTGGAGGAGGACCAGGGCCGGATTAACAGCATCATGGGCTTGGTGCTGAGGATTTTGAAGGGCCTTAGGGCCGTGCCTTGCCATGCACCCAGAGGAGGAAGGGTGCAGCCATGCATGCCTAATTCAACATGGGATGCTGTCTCTGAAGCCCATAAACACATCCATGCATCGCCAACTGTCCCTCCTTGTCCGGCCTTCACGCTGTGTGGGGAGGTTCTGAGGGTGCTGCCTGGGGAAGCGAGCATAGAAGCCAGACTTCTGTGTTTACAAGTGACAGAAGAGCGGTAACAGTGAATATGGCCAACCCGGGGCCTATATAAAAGGTAGGGGCCTGGAGCTGCAGCTCCAATAGCCCCTACATTAATCTGGCCCTGAGGAGGAGGACGAGGTAGCCAACACTGCTTCTTTTCACAAATTTTAAATGAGGGTACACCCCAAAAGAGTGAGAAAGAGCAAAAATGGAACAATGGGTGGGTAAGGTCGGTATCCATTGCTATTCTGCACAAGGTACGGAAAAGTCCCGTGGGATCCATGCCTGGTTCATTTTAATGAACGTGAGCTTGTCCACATTGTCTCTGGACAGGCGGCTGCGCTTGTCTGTTATAACGCCCCCAGCCGTGCTAAATACCCGTTCAGATAATACACTGGCTGCAGGGCACGCCAGCACCTCCAAGGCGTAAAGGGCAAGCTCAGGCCATGTGCCCAATTTGGAGACCCAGAAGTTGAAGGGGGCAGACCCGTCATTCACTACATGTAGGCGTGTGCACACATACTGCTCCACCATGTTGGTAAAATGCTGCCTCCTGCTAAGACGTTCCATCTGAGCTGCTGGTGCTGCTGTTTGTTGTGGCGTGCTGACAAAGCTTTTCCACATTTCGGCCATGCTAACCCTGCCTTCTGAGGTGCTGGCGGTGCCCTGGTTGCGTTGGCGACCTCCTCCTCCTCCTCCTCTGCCTTGTGCTTCCACTGTGGCCCCGCTGTCAGATGGGAATGCCAGCAGCATGGCGTCTACCAGCGCGCGCTTGTACTCGCGCATCTTGCGATCGCGCTCCAGTGAGTGAATTAAGGACGGTACGTTGTCCTTGTAACGGGGATCCAGCAGCGTGGCCACCCAGTAATCAGCACAAGTTAGAATGTGGGCAACTCGGCGGTCGTTGTGGAGACACTGCAGCATGTAATCGCTCATGTGTGCCAGGCTGCCCAGAGGCAACGAAAGGCTGTCCTCTGTGGGAGGTGTATGGTCCGTGTCCTCTGTATCCCCCCAGCCACGCACCAGTGATGGCCATGAGCTGGCCTGGGTGCCACCCTGCTGTGAACATGGTTCCATCTCCTCCTCCAGCTCCTCCTCCTCCTCATCCTCCTCATCCTCCAGAACTGTGCCCCTGCTGGACAATTGCGTCCCTGGCGTTTGCGTGTGCAGGAACCCACCCTCGGAGCCCCTTGCGAATGACTGCCCTGAAAGCCTTGGAAATGTTACCTCTTCATCCTCCTCCTCCTCCTCATCCTGTGCCACATCCTCTTCCATCATCGCCCGAATTGTTTTTTCAAGGAGGCATAGAAGTGGGATAGTTAAGCTGAGAACGGCGTCATTGCCACTGGCCATGTTGGTGGAGTACTCAAAACAGCGCAACAAGGCACACAGGTCTCGCATGGAGGCCCAGTTATTGGTGGTGAAGTGGTGCTGTTCCGCAGAGCGACTCACGCGTGCGTGCTGCAGCTGAAACTCCACTATGGCCTGCTGCTGCTCGCACAGTCTTTCCAGCATGTGCAAGGTGGAGTTCCACCTTGTGGGCACGTCACATATGAGGCGGTGAGCGGGAAGGCCGAAGTTACGCTGCAGCGCTGCCAGGCGAGCAGCAGCAGGGTGAGAACGCCGAAAGTGCGCACAAACGGCCCGCACTTTCTGCAGCAGCTCTGACATATCGGGGTAGTTTTTAAGGAACCTCTGCACCACCAAATTCAGCACATGCGCCAGGCAAGGGATGTGCGTCAAACCGGCTAGGCCCAGAGCTGCTATGAGATTTCGCCCGTTATCGCACACCACCAGGCCGGGCTTGAGGCTCGCTGGCAGCAACCACTCATTTGTCTGCTGTTCCATGCTCCTCCACAACTCCTGCGCGGTGTGTGGTTTGTCCCCCAAACAGGCAAGTTGTAAAACTGCCTGCTGTCGTTTACCCCTGGCCGTGCTGAAGTTGGTGGTGAAGGTGTTACGCTGTCCGGATGAGGAGGCGGTAGAGGATGAGGAAGCGGAGTAGGAGGAGTTAGGAACAGGAGGCAAACTGAAGCGCCCTGCAATCCTCGGTGGTGGAAGGACATGCGCCAAATTGCTATCCGCCTCAGGCCCATCCGCCACTGCATTTACCCAGTGTGCCGTTAGGGAGATATAACGCCCCTGACCGTGCTTACTGGTCCACGTATCCGTAGTTAGGTGGACCTTGGCACAGATGGCGTTGCGCAGTGCACACCTGATTTTTTCCCCCACTTGGTTGTGCAGGGAAGGGATGGCTTGCCTGGAAAAGTAGTGGCGGCTGGGCACGACGTACTGTGGGACAGCCACCGACATAAGGTTTTTAAAACTGTGCGTCTCCACCAGACGGAATGACAGCATTTCAAAGGCCAATAATTTTGAAATGCTGGCATTCAGGGCCAGGGATCGCGGGTGGGTAGGGGGGTACTTCCTCTTCCTCTCAAGTGTTTGGGAGATGGAAAGCTGAACGCTTCCACGGGACATTGTGGAGATGGTTGTTGGTGACCCAGGTGGTGGTGTTGCTGACAGATCGTCTGTTTGCGGGGTGGCAGGTGCCGGTATCACTACAGATGTGGCTGGAGCGGCCGAGACTGCAGCAGAAGAGGAAGCAGGATGAGCCAGAGACGTTTCTTGGTTTTGAAGGTGTGTACTCCACTGCAGCTCGTGCTTTGCACTTAGATGCCTGATCATGCAGGTTGTGCTCAGGTTGAGAAGGTTCATGCCTCGCTTCAAGCTCTGATTGCACAGGGTGCAAACCACTCGTGTCCTGTCATCAGCACATTTTCTAAAGAACTTCCACGCTAGAGAACTCCTTTGAGCTGACTTTGGTGCGCTCGTTCCCTTGCTGCGTTGGGCAGTAGCGGGCGTAGTGTCTAGGGCACGGCCGCTCCGCTTCTGCACCCTGCTCCCTCTTCTGCTGTGCTGGTGGCTCTGTGCGACCACCGCCTCTTCCTCCAAACTACTCAGTTCACCTGCATGACGTTCATTCCATGTGGGGTCGAGGACCTCATCGTCCTCCACATCATCTTCCACCCAGTCTTCACCCCTGCCCTCCTTGTCGGTCTCCACAATGCTGAACGCCGCAGCAGTTGGCACCTGCGTTTCGTCATCATCGGAGACGTGCTGCGATGATCCTTGCATGTACTCATCTTGAGAAATAAGTGGTTGGGCATCGCTGCACTCAATCTCTTCCACTTCTGGGGCAGGGCTAGGTGGATGGCCCTGGGAAACCCTGCTGACAGAGTCCTCAAAAAGAATAAGAGACTGCTGTATGGCTTGGGGCTCAGACTGCTGGCCTGATTTGCAAGGGGGTGAGGTGAAAGACGGTTGGACATTGGCTACAGGTGCCAACTCTGACCTTTCTGCAGTAGACTGGGTGGGAGACAATGTGAAGGAACTGGAGGCACTGTCAGCAGCAAACCAATCTACTATCGCCTCAACTTGTTCTGGCCTCATCACTTCTAGGGGCGTTTGATGCCCTACCAAATACTGATGCAGGTTCTGTCGCCTACTCACACTTGAGGAAGGTGTTTCACTTGTGCGTGTAGCTGGCACAGATCGACCATGTCCTCTCCTTGCAACAGGAGCTCTACCAGCAGCACCACGACCCAGGCCACGGCCCTTATTTGACGGTCTCCTCATATTTCTGTAATTTAAGATCTTGCCCTAGAAAGGTTTTTATTGAATAGCGGAATAGAAAATATGATCCAAAAAAAGTGTATGTATATCACACGTACACAACCACACTAGGCCCCAATTACTATTGTTTGTACCCCTAAAAGGCTAGATGAGGAGTAGGGGGAGTATGGAACAGGCAGCACCCTCAAACCTTCAGAAGTATGAGATGAACCCCAACAACTTGGAAAGGTGGATCTCTCTCACACGTACCGACACAGACTATCCCGCAATTCAATTGATCCTCAAAGGTTTTTATTGAATAGCGGAATAGGAAATATGATCAAAAAAAGTGTATGTATCTCGCACGTACACAACCACAATAGGCCCCAATTACTATTGTTTGTACCCCTAAAAGGCTAGATGAGGAGTAGGGGGGGTATGGAACAGGCAGCACCCTCAAACCTTCAGAAGTATGAGATGAACCCCAACAACTTGGAAAGGTGGATCTCTCTCACACGTACCGACACAGACTATCCCGCAATTCAATTGATACTCAAAGGTTTTTATTGAATAGCGGAATAGGAAATATGATCAAAAAAAGTGTATGTATCTCGCACGTACACAACCACACTAGGCCCCAATTACTATTGTTTGTACCCCTAAAAGGCTAGATGAGGAGTAGGGGGGGTATGGAACAGGCAGCACCCTCAAACCTTCAGAAGTATGAGATGAACCCCAACAACTTGGAAAGGTGGATCTCTCTCACACGTACCGACACAGACTATCCCGCAATTCAATTGATCCTCAAAGGTTTTTATTGAATAGCGGAATAGGAAATATGATCAAAAAAAGTGTATGTATCTCGCACATACACAACCACACTAGGCCCCAATTACTATTGTTTGTACCCCTAAAAGGCTAGATGAGGAGTAGGGGGGGTATGGAACAGGCAGCACCCTCAAACCTTCAGAAGTATGAGATGAACCCCAACAACTTGGAAAGGTGGATCTCTCTCACACGTACCGACACAGACTATCCCGCAATTCAATTGATCCTCAAAGGTTTTTATTGAATAGCGGAATAGGAAATATGATCAAAAAAAGTGTATGTATCTCGCACGTACACAACCACACTAGGCCCCAATTACTATTGTTTGTACCCCTAAAAGGCTAGATGAGGAGTAGGGGGGGTATGGAACAGGCAGCACCCTCAAACCTTCAGAAGTATGAGATGAACCCCAACAACTTGGAAAGGTGGATCTCTCTCACATGTACCGACACAGACTATCCCGCAATTCAATTGATCCTCAAAGGTTTTTATTGAATAGCGGAATAGGAAATATGATCAAAAAAAGTGTATGTATCTTGCACGTACACAACCACACTAGGCCCCAATTACTATTGTTTGTACCCCTAAAAGGCTAGATGAGGAGTAGGGGGGGTATGGAACAGGCAGCACCCTCAAACCTTCAGAAGTATGAGATGAACCCCAACAACTTGGAAAGGTGGATCTCTCTCACACGTACCGACACAGACTATCCCGCAATTCAATTGATCCTCAAAGGTTTTTATTGAATAGCGGAATAGGAAATATGATCAAAAAAAGTGTATGTATCTCGCACGTACACAACCACACTAGGCCCCAATTACTATTGTTTGTACCCCTAAAAGGCTAGATGAGGAGTAGGGGGGGTATGGAACAGGCAGCACCCTCAAACCTTCAGAAGTATGAGATGAACCCCAACAACTTGGAAAGGTGGATCTCTCTCACACGTACCAACACAGACTATCCCCCAATTTAACTGATCCCCAAAGGTTTTTGATTAAATAGCGGAATAGAAAATATGATCCCAAAAAAGTGTATGTATATCACACGTACACAACCACACTAGGCCCCAATTACTATTGTTTGTACCCCTAAAAGGCTAGGAGTAGGGGGGGTATGGAACAGGCAGCACCCTCAAACCTTCAGAAGTATGAGATGAACCCCAACAACTTGGAAAGGTGGATCTCTCTCACACGTACCAACACAGACTATCCCCCAATTTAACTGATCCCCAAAGGTTTTTGATTAAATAGCGGAATAGAAAATATGATCCCAAAAAAGTGTATGTATATCACACGTACACAACCACACTAGGCCCCAATTACTATTGTTTGTACCCCTAAAAGGCTAGGAGTAGGGGGAGTATGGAACAGGCAGCACCCTCAAACCTTCAGAAGTATGAGATGAACCCCAACAACTTGGAAAGGTGGATCTCTCTCACACGTACCAACACAGACTATCCCCCAATTTAACTGATCCCCAAAGGTTTTTGATTAAATAGCGGAATAGAAAATATGATCCCAAAAAAGTGTATGTATATCACACGTACACAACCACACTAGGCCCCAATTACTATTGTTTGTACCCCTAAAAGGCTAGGAGTAGGGGGAGTATGGAACAGGCAGCACCCTCAAACCTTCAGAAGTATGAGATGAACCCCAACAACTTGGAAAGGTGGATCTCTCTCACACGTACCAACACAGACTATCCCCCAATTTAACTGATCCCCAAAGGTTTTTGATTAAATAGCGGAATAGAAAATATGATCCCAAAAAAGTGTATGTATATCACACGTACACAACCACACTAGGCCCCAATTACTATTGTTTGTACCCCTAAAAGGCTAGGAGTAGGGGGAGTATGGAACAGGCAGCACCCTCAAACCTTCAGAAGTATGAGATGAACCCCAACAACTTGGAAAGGTGGATCTCTCTCACACGTACCAACACAGACTATCCCCCAATTTAACTGATCCCCAAAGGTTTTTGATTAAATAGCGGAATAGAAAATATGATCCCAAAAAAGTGTATGTATATCACACGTACACAACCACACTAGGCCCCAATTACTATTGTTTGTACCCCTAAAAGGCTAGATGAGGAGTAGGGGGAGTATGGAACAGGCAGCACCCTCAAACCTTCAGTATGAGATTGTGTTCACTGTACCCCACAAAGATTGAGTTCACTGCACCCCACAATGATTGTGTTCACTGCACCCCACAAAGATTGTGTTCACTGCACCTCACAAAGATTGTGTTCACTGTACCCCCCAAAGATTGTGTTCACTGCACCCCACAAAGATTCTGTTCACTGCACCCCAAAAAGATTGTGTTCACTGCACCCCAAAAAGATTGTGTTCACTGCACCCCAAAAAGGATGTTGTTCACTGCACCCCAAAAAGGATGTTGTTCACTCCACCCCAAAAAGATTGTGTTCACTGCACCCCACAAAGATTGTGTTCACTGCACCCCAAAAAGATTGTGTTCACTGCACCCCAAAAATGATTTTGTTCACTGCACCCCAAAAAGGATTTTGTTCACTGCACCCCAAAAAGGATGTTGTTCACTCCACCCCAAAAAGATTGTGTTCACTGCACCCCAAAAAGATTGTGTTCACTGCACCCCACAAAGGATTTTGTTCACTGCACCCCAAAAAGATTGTGTTCACTGCACCCCAAAAAGGATGTTGTTCACTGCACCCCAAAAAGGATTTTGTTCACTGCACCCCAAAAAGATTGTGTTCACTGCACCCCACAAAGGATTTTGTTCACTGCACCCCACAAAGATTGTGTTCACTGCACACCAAAAAGGATTGTGTTCACTGCACCCCAAAAAGATTTTGTTCACTGCAGCCCAAAAAGATTGTGTTCACTGCAGCCCAAAAAGATTGTGTTCACTGCAGCCCAAAAAGATTGTGTTCACTGCAGCCCAAAAAGATTGTGTTCACTGCAGCTCACACACAGAAAAATGGATGTGGATCACTGACACCTGCCTATCTCCAATCCCACACCACACAGCAATATCGATTGTAGTTTGTAGAACACAGTTTCCCTAAAATTCAGCAGACTCTGTCCCTAACAGGATTGAGAAGAGATCGTAGATCAGGATTGAGTGCAGACCCCAACCCCACACAGCAATATCGATTGTAGTTTGTAGAAGACACTGACCCTATATAATTCAGCAGACTCTATCCCTAAAATGCCTACAACTCGCCCTGCCTAAACACTCCGACCTGTCCCTCAATTCTATCCGGACACAAATGGTTTTTTCCTGCCTATCTTTCCCTAATCAGCAGCCAGCACGTTGATGTGTGCTCTGTCCCTGAATCTAAGCAGCATAATGACGCCGCTGCGGCTGCCTCGAACTTATAAAGACTTGGTCACATGCTTCAGACGGCCAATCACAGCTACTGAGACATTTGCAGGCATGGCTGGGATGGCTTAAGGCACACCAGTTAAACGATTGTTGATTGGCTGTTGAAAGCCCGCCATGAAAAGAGCGCCAAAGCATGCAAAACCCGGAAATAAAACGACCGAACACGGATTTTTACCCGAACATACAGTAAAGTGTCCGTGTCCGTGTTCGGGTACAAAAAATCCAATTATTCGGTACGAACACGAATAATACAGTCCGTGTTCGCTCAACACTACTCACCATTATTATCATTATCAGGGACAGATTTTTTTAAATCAGGTAATAAGACACTATTTGGGGTATGGATAAAGGATTAGAACACACAATTAAAAGATATTATAAAAAAAAAGAGAGATATGTACACTACAGAAATTAAGACACAAAAGAGAACTATTGTTGATTAACAAAAAAGGTATCACCAATTAAGGCACTTTATAAAGACACTACCTCAACCAATCAAATCAGGCGAAAATGTATTACCATTTGAAAAAATGCTCAGCTCACAGTCTGTGCCGAAGCACTGCATTTCCCAGATATATAAGATTCTTACCAGGATGGTGGAACCTGAAATTCTGCCCTACCTGGGGAATCAGGAGGCAGAGCTTGACGCAAACTGGAGCGAGAAAGAAAAAGACAAAATATTGAAACTGGCAGATGAGATAGCAATAGATAGCAATTAGACAGAAATTGATTATAAATGTCTATCAAGATGGTATATAACACCTACCAAAGCAACCAGAAAAATCACGGCTTTGTTGGAGAGGATGTGGGATAACTGGAACAATGGCACAATCATGGTGGGAATGGCCAAAGATACAAAAATTCTGGGAAGAAATTAGACAACAGATTCAGGGAAAAACAGGAGTAGATATGTCTTAAAATCCTGAAATGTATTAATTCCACAATACTAAACTGACAATTAAGCAATATAAAAAGATAGTGATACCACATTAAATAAACGCAGCAAAGTCTCTAATTTCACATTTCTGGCAAGCGCCAGAGAGTCCAACATTGAGGTTAGAAAAATAGAAAACATTTATAATATGGAAGAACTGTATTGCTATGGTAAAAAATTAAATAGGAAAATTCATAAACATCTGGAGAGGTTGGATAGAATTTAAAAGCATGGAGCATTATTTTGAATTAAGGGGAATTTGAAACAGAATAGAGGGAGGGAATGGAGGATAAAGGAATTCACGTGAAGACATTGGGAAACGGGGGAGGAGGGAGGGGAATTCAAACTGTATGTAAGGGTTTCTTCTTTTTATTGAAGTAATTGTATGTATTTAGTATAAAGGAAAACGAATACAATTTAAATAAACAAAACATGCAGATAAAAGCATGTTTTTACAGATGCTTTTTCCTAGCAGCAGCGCTGGCATTTTTTAAACTTCCTATGTGCATGAGGCCTTACATTTGAGTTTAGAGTGTTGAAGTGGTTCTAAAGGCTTAAGATTTTTTTTTACCTGAGCCCATGTGATGCTCCCCTAGGTCTCTGCCCTTTTTAATTAGCTGAGACACAGCAACGGGATCCAATGGCTCCCACTTTTGTCAATCACAGTCTGTAGGAAAAAGTGGAGGGTGGGACTGAGCCACACTCTGTATGTCTCATAGTGGCTCAGGAGCAAGCATGCACGAGTGTGCTCAAAGCAAGTAGCATGCTGTTGGGGCATTCAGGATTTGGGAGGGTCCAGGAGCGCCAGCGGATGACCCGAAAAGTGGAGGTTCGGGGCTGCTCTGTGATAAAATTACTGCACAGAGCAGGAAAGTATGGCATGTTTGTTATTAAAAAGCTAACCCTTTACTAACGCTTTAAGCCTAGAGGTTATGTTCATGTTTAGGGTGTGTAAATGATTATAACTTTATAGGTGTGCCTAATTCATTTTTACAAGGGTGATAAGTTATTTTTCCAAAAACGTATGTGGCTAAATTTCTGACAATGAAACTCACATCCCGAATACAATAAAACCAATATTAGCAACCCAAAACTTGAATATACTACAACAAAGGCTGTTTTAGACTGTCTCTGCCAACAATCAGCTTGTGAATGGGCTGCCAGATATCAATACATATATGAAACAGCTGGAAATGAAAATTAATTTGTACAATGTTCACATAGGTGTTTTTATATCTTACAGCTGCCTCTGCTTCTCTAAAAAACAACATATAGGGTAAAATGTATGCAAACCCAATTCTTAAATGTCATACTCTATAAGCTTTAAAGCAGTATCAAACCCAAAAAATAAGAATTTATTATATTGCAGTTTAACATTTATTAGATGAATATATGTGTTTTAGGCTTTTTAACCTTAATTTCATCTAGTGATCCTGCCAGTTAATCTGTAATTGTTTTATTTTCTTTAAATCAAGCTGTCCTGCAAAAGTGGCAGTTAGGGGGTTAAGATGAACCATTAAATACTGGCAGGGGTGCATACAATGGTCAGCATTTATTCTGTTATGTAAAACCCTTTTTCCCAAAATGAAAAAAAAAAAAAAACTGTTTGCTATAATTACCAAATGTTCAGCTTTATTTGTTAATTAAATCCATCTAAATCTGCTAGTCCATTTAACAGTACCCTCCCCCCCAGACTGATACTGCTGCTGCTAGAGTGGAGATACCCTAGGACACCCTAATATAGAAAATAAAGCCTAATAAAAGTGTTACTAAACCCTCAATAGTAAAATCAGTCTGTATATGGAGTAAAGCATGCTTGCTATACTCACTGTGGAACCTAAGGGGTTTATCCTGCGAATTGTGTAAAAAGCCTGTCTTTTCTGATCCTCCCCTTCTTTCACTGTCCCAAATCTATCCTCTGATGAGCCTTGGGGGCACTCTGCACATGCTCAGTTTGGTGTGTATTGCTTGAAAGTTTTTTTTTTGGAAGGTGCATGTGATCAGCACAGGGCCAATCAGCACTGTGCAGACAGAGGGTCAGGAGTTATTCAGCCTCATAGGACAGTCAGTAGAGAATGAAAACTCCTCCTACAAGCTTTAACTAGTGTTTGGCCAGACATTGATAGAAGTCACAAGGCTGCTATATACCGCTGATGAGAAAAGGTATTTAGCAGTTTAGATTTATTGAAAAATATGCCTTCAGACAGCAGCAATCTGGGCACATATATTGTATTTTGGGTGGTGCCCCTATCCTTAATTGATTATTCAAAATGGAAGGATTGGGAAGACAAGGATTTCGGGCACACTATGTCTATAAAATCAGTTTTTATTTAAGATTCAATTAAAATCAAGAGATCATACATACATTCCCCGGATGGGGAACCGCCGCCAGGAAGCATGTGTTTGTGAACAGGAGCTCAACGTGGGAACACAAATTGCTGGGTCTTACTGGCTGTGACTACAAACACAGCAGGCACTCAGTTTTATGGCTATTGATACTGATTAAAATCAGATCACCCCTATTGTTTTGCAAACGACTATCCACTATTATATGAGTCTCCTGTAAACCCACAACAATCCTCCTCGTTACGTATCAAGGATGTTGAGACCTGTTTCTCATAATACAATATACAGAAAAGTCTAGTAATAGCTCCAGACGAAGCTTTCTGAAGCCAAGCGAAACATGTTGAGCAAAATACTAAACTTATTATGGTGAACATTTGAATACGACATCAGTTGACCCGGTTGGCCGGCACCTCGTGCTTTCGGGTATCCATCAGCAGGAATCTCCTGATGTGAAGTATAATGTTTTGATTGTTCAAACTGTCAACATATTCTATATATTACTTTGTATGAAAATTGTGATCTCATCTACTGTGAACCATCTATGCATTATCCTATGGACCCTATATAGGTCCTTTTTCTTATCCAACACATGTATGTATGTATGATCTCTTGATTTTAATTGAATCTTAAATAAAAACTGATTTTATAGACATAGTGTGCCCGAAATCCTTGTCTTCCCAATCCTTCCATTTTGAATATTTAGCAGTTTATGTTTACTAAAATAATTGTATTTCCATGTTCTGTGTACTGTGGGAGACCAGATATAGGCAATGCAGGGTCCTGGGCTTAGTAACACTTTAAGGATTGGTAAGTTGCAGTAAATTAGATTTTTGTTTTTTTGATCGGATACTGCTTTAATGAGGAACTTCACTTTTGTCATAAAATTACAACAAAGGCGCCTGTCACAGTCAGAATTCAGGCTCGGAGATTAGCTATAGCAGTAGAGAGGTTCCAACCAACCAGCAGGATGAGTACACAAGCAGGTCACCCTAGGGGATGACATGGGAAGGGTCTAAGCACTAACCAGCATTCACCAGAGCTCTTAATGGTGGAGCTAGGTTTTGCTGTGTGACTGCTAGTACCAGATCGCAGTCCTCAACATTGCCCATCAGGAGGTGAGTAAGCCGAAGTCCAGTAGCAGATATAGCAGGCAGGGATCAAGCAATAAAAAAGCCAAAGGTCAGTAACAAGTGGTTGGGATCAAGTGAAAGTGTAGTTGATAAGTAATGGGAGTGGAGATAAGTACAGCAGCATGTATGCAATGGAGCACGATATTGGTGGAAGAGAGCATAATAATCTGGCAAACAGGAAATGCAGAGACATTGCTTAAATCCAGACCTTTATGGGAGGAGCAAAGAATTTAATGTTCACCAAAAACAAGAGACAAGGCAAAATTGTCCTAAGAGGTCACACAGGGAATTGTCCAGCATCTCAGGTGGTACAGCGAGAAGAGCCACAGCCAGACACCACAGAGGTTGCAGGTTCAGATCAAGACCCTGACAGTACTCCCCTCCTTCCAAGATGCCCCTGGATGTCTTATGGCCAGGTTTATGAGGATCCCTTTATTGGAACTCTTTTGTCAGTCTGGGAGCATGAACAATAAAAATGTGTTACTAAAGATCCTGGAATAAAGAATACTTTCAACCACAAGTTTTTCACCCTGCACCTCAACAGGTGGAGGAGATGAAAGAATTCTTCCAGAAAAAAGATTTCATGAAATGGTTTGAGTAGTAATATGTGAAAAACAGGGTAAATCTTCATACAAGAAGGAAGTTTTGGGGGAATGGTGACCAGGTTGATTTGAACTGGAAGATCCCACACAGCTTATTCTCTGTATAGTTCAGCCTGTCACCCAGGGAAGCAATTTCTCTCTTAGTAGATCTCATGAAACTACCATGTCTTGCTGTAATGCCCCTCTCAGTGTCCTCATCATATCTTTCATTGCTGTATCCGTAATAGCCTGTCCAGTAGTGGGATAAGCATCCAGTTGCTGGCCATAGGAAACTGTCTGCTCCATGGACTCCCCCTCCTCCATATCAGGGCCGTCCTGCTCCCTGTCCTTACTATCCCCTGTCAGCCGTCTCCGCTGCTTAAGAGGGCTTGGAAAAGGGGAGAATGGCTGTGGGTTTAGGTCTGTAGAGGACTCACCAGGTTCCAGGGGCGCCTTTGTGGAGTGGCTTGATCCTCCTCTGTTCATGGCGGGAGTGCAGGACCTAGCGCCGGCACCATTTTGCAGGGCTGAAGAATTCAGTGAGTTTTTTGGGTTTGTCTCACTGTTTGTGCTTCCCCATCGTAGACATGTCAGTTCTAGGCACCTTTGACTAGGTATCCGACCGGGTGGATAAGCTGAACGATCGCTTAGGAAGGCTTCATTAGACCCGTTGTAGCAGAGCGGTGTGATCAGGCGTCCATCCGCTCCGGCTGCCGGCTCCGCCCCTATCATTTTTTTTTAAATTGCATTGGTACATGTCCCCCAGGGTAGTACCCAGATCCCCATACCCATTTTATGGCCAATTATTTACCTCAATGGAGTTCAGGGGTTCTCTCCATCTCTAGTTAGAATTCCTTTCAGCTGAAGACATTAAACAAAAGAAATAAGAGCAAGGATGAAGCTTCATCTTTTCTCCTCTTTAATGAAAATGTATAGCTCCCATGCCAGAGTCTGAAGCATCCATGTCCACAATAAATGGTAGTTTAGGATCGGGGTGTCCCAATATTGGTGCAGAAGTGAAAAGAGTCTAGCTTACTAAAGGCTGTGCCTCAGGTGACCACACAAAGGGCATCCCTTTCTTCATCAGCTGCGTAATCGTTTAATTTCCTTAACGTTTTTAGCAGCAGGTCAGTCCACCACTGCTTTGATTTTCTCAGGGTCAATGCTCATTTCTTCTGGAGAAATAATAAATCCCAAGAACGGGATCTTGGTTCGCTCAAACTCACACTTCTGCAGCTTAATGTAAAGTACATTTTTCCTTAAAACTATATTAAAGGCAAGTTTAAAAATAGATAAAAAATAAATAGATAAATATATCATACTTACCTGCTCAGTGGTTTTGCACAGAGAAGCCCTGATAATCCTCTTCTGGGTCCCTCCGCCCATGCTCTTGGCTCCTCCCATCTGCCAAGTGCCCCCAGAGCAAACAGCTGGCTTCCGAGCCGCTGCTCTGCAAGTTCATTTACACACAGAGCCAAAGCCCAGCCCTGCCCCTGTCTCCACCTCTTCATCTTTTCCTTGGCTCTGTAACGTTCTTGCGTTTTTGTTAGTGGATGGATTTACAGCTGCAGAATTATTACACTCAGTAGCCTTGTAGAGAATCTGTTGAACAAACATATCCAACTCTCAGGACTTCATCACCGTGTACAGCCTGTTATATACCATATATATATTAATAGATGTTAATGGAGGGATAGAATATATGAGGATATATAGATGAGAGACAGGCTATTGTATGGTGAGCACTAGAAGTAGTATTAGGAGAGTTGCAGGTGATGGTAAAGCAGATAGGTTCTGATGTCAAGTATAGTGCAGATGGTAAGAGGACACAGATGGAGTATACTTAGACAGAGTAACCTAGTGCAAGGATAGTTGAAGGTAGTCCCAAGAGCTAACAGTCTATGCAGATGATAGTGAATAGATAGATACAGATAGTCTTGGTAATTGCAGTAGATGACAGTAGGAGATTTGTTAGTAAGAATCCCCTGCGGGGTACTTATCACTTAGATAGGTTTAGGAGTAACAGTGTCCATTGGAGAGGGGTGATCCCGTAGCGAGATACGGATCACCAGCGAGGTTTCCGGCTTCAGTTCAGCAAGGGAGAATGTCAGCAGCTCCGACTTCACAGGAGTAGGTGCGGTGAACATGCGGTTTGAACGAGCGATGAGTGAGAGCAAACCGGCGATTGAAATAGCCGTTCATAGCGGCGCTCGGCAATATTGTCATCCGGTCTTAAAGGTATATGCGTTCCTTGTTACACAAGATGGGACGCAATTAGGAGAGGAGAAATATGGAGACAAGGGTACCAGAACATTACAGTACCCCCCCCCCTTAAGGCCGGCTCCGGAAGGCCTCTAGAACTGGTTTTTCCGGATATTTCGAGTGGAAATTGCGAATCAGTCTAGGGGCATGTATATCGGAGGTATCCAGCCAGGTGTCATCTTGGGGCCCATAGTTCTTCCATCGTACAAGATACTGGAGTCTTCTTCTATTAAAACGGGAATCCAAAATTTCTTTTATCTCAAATTCTTCTCCGCCCTCCACTTGTACAGGAGGTTGAGGTGAGATAGTAGGCCTTATTCCTTGGTTAGGAACATGGGGCTTCAGTAGAGACACATGGAAGACAGGATGTATTTTGAGGTCTACTGGCAATGTGAGTTGTACTGCAGCTTTTCCAATAAGCTTCTCTATTGGAAAAGGTCCCAGAAATAGAGGTCCAAGTTTTTTACTAGGGATTTTTAGTCTCAGATTTTTTGTAGAAAGCCAAACAAGATCCCCAATGGCATATTGGGGAGAGGGTTTCCTACGGAGGTCGTAGTACTTTTTTTGTTGGCTATGAGCATGGGATATGGTATTGTTGAGTAATCCCAGAGAATCCTTTATCTGGGCAAGATAATCAGATGCCACTGGATTACTTGATGGCAAGATACGTGGAGGAAGGAGTGTGGGATGAAACCCATAATTCAGGTAAAATGGACTTTGCTTAGTAGTGCTATGAGTAGCGTTGTTATAGGCGAATTCCGCCAGCGGGAGGAGATCTGCCCAATCGTCCTGTAGATACGAAGTATAGCAACGCAGGTACTGTTCAATGCACTGGTTAACTCTCTCTGTCTGTCCGTTGGTCTGAGGGTGGTAGGGAGAAGTAAGGTTACGCTCTATTCGCAGTATCTGACATAGAGCTAGCCAAAACTTTGAGATGAATTGTGAACCACGGTCAGACAGCAGTGTTTTTGGAATACCATGTAACTTAAAGACATGTTTCACAAGTAATTCCGCTGTTTGTTTGGATGAAGGTAGTTTTCAGATAGGAGTGAAATGTGCCATCTTGGTCAGATGGTCCACTGACACCAAGATAGTGTTGAATCCTTTGGAAGGTGGTAGTTCCACTATGAAGTCTAAGGATACCACTTCCCACGGAACCTGGGGTATCGGTAAACTACAAAGTAACCCCGATGGTTTCGTGTTGTCAATTTTAGACCTTGCACAGATATCACAAGATGAAACGAACTTTTTTACGGTTGTCTTCATGTCTGGCCACCAAAATTGCCTAGTGAGTAGATTGAGAGTTTTAGTCATACCCATATGTCCTGCCATAGGTACATCATGCGACAATTCTAAGATCTTGGTTTGCATAGTAGGGGGTATGTATAATTTATCGTTGTCGTAGAGGAAGCCTTCTGCGTCAGTAGTTAGTTGTGGTGGAGGTGAATCCAATCCTATGCTGTGCAAAATCTCCTCCTTCAGGGAGCGAACGACTCCGATAATACGTTCAAGTGGTATTATAGTAACTGAGGGAACCTCAGTACAATCTTTCTCGGCTAGTCGTGAGAGTGCATCCGCTTTTTTATTTTTGTCTGCGGGCGTGTAAGTCACTAAAAAATTAAATCTCAGAAAGAATAACGACCACCGTACCTGCCGGTGGGAAAGAGTTCTATTAGTCTGAAGGTATTGAAGGTTTTTGTGATCAGTATATATCAGAATTGGCAATTGAGTGCCCTCAAGTAGATGTCGCCAATTCTCTAACGCCAGTTTTATTGCTAATAACTCCTTCTCACCTACTGGGTAGTTCACCTCGGGGCTACTTAATGACTTTGAAAAGAAAGCAACTGGGTGAAGAGGTGAGGTGTTTGTTGGTCGTTGTGAGAGAACTGCTCCTACTGCCATATTAGACGCATCTACCTCCAAGATGTATTGAAGGGATGGGTCTGGATGGCATAGTATGGGGGCAGTAGTAAAGCTTGATTTCAGTAGGGAGAATGCTCCATTTGCTTCTTTTGACCAATTAAATGGTTTCTTCGTGCTTGTAAGTTGTGTGAGAGGTTTCACAATCGCAGAGAAGTTCTTAATGAATTTCCTATAGTAATTAGAGAATCCTAGGAACCTTTGTAATGCTTTGCGAGTGGTTGGCACAGGCCAATCCAGAATGCAGGATATTTTGCTCATGTCCATTTTGATTCCACTTTTAGATATAATATACCCTAGGAATAGTACTTCCTCTTTATGAAACAAACATTTCTTTGATTTAACATATAAGTTATGTGCAAGTAGTCTTGACAACACAAGTCTCACATGTTTTATGTGTTCAGGTAAGGAATGAGAATAGATAAGTATATCGTCCAAATATATTACCACACAAACATCAAGCAAGTCTCGGAATATCTCATTTATAAACCGTTGGAAGGCTGCGGGAGCATTACATAGCCCAAATGGCATTACAATGTACTCAAACAGTCCGTATCTGGTTCTGAATGCCGTCTTCCATTCATCACCTTTACGGATTCGAATTAAATTGTATGCCCCTTTTAGGTCCAATTTTGAAAAGAAAGAAGCCCCACGCACCTGTTCGATAAGTTCAGGAATAAGGGGTAAAGGATAACGATCCTTTATTGTGATGGCATTTAATTGTCTGAAATCAATGATAGGCCTAAGGCTAGAGTCCTTATTGCGGACAAAGAAGAGCCCAGCAGCAGTGGAGGAAGTAGAAGGTCGGATGAATCCTTTTGCCAAGTTCTCATCCAGATACTCCTTAAGATGAGAGAGTTCATCCTGTGAGAGATGATAAACATGTCCGAAAGGCAACTTGCTATTAGGGAGTAAATCGATACAACAATCATAGTCCCTATGGGGAGGTAGCATTTGAGCGTTTTTCTCAAGGAAAACCTCCGATAAATCCTGATAACACTTAGGAATAATGTCATCCGGCAGTACAGACAGGATCCTATCATGTGTGGGGAGGTTACACGTCGTCTCACAATAGTGAGAAGAGAAGGCTAACGTTCTTGTTTTCCAATCAATGATTGGTTGATGTATGTGTAACCAGGGAAGTCCCAAAATGATTGGAAAATGTGGTGAAGTTAATACATCAAAGGTGGTGGTCTCCACATGAGACTCGTCAGCAGTTACAAGAAGTGCCTGTGTCTGACTGGTGATAGGACCAGAGGATAAAGGGGTACCGTTAATAAAACTAACGGAGACAGGTTTGGGTTTTGAAACAATAGGTATTTTATTAAGGGAGACAAAACAAATGTCAATGTAGTTTCCACAAGATCCGGTGTCAATCATAGCCTTGGTGGTGATCCTAGTTTGGTCCCACTGCAATGTTAATTGAACAAAAAGATAGGGATTAGAAAAAGAAGTTGTGAGTCCCCCTAGCAAGACATTTGAACACTCACCCTCTTTTCTGCGGACAAGAGGACAGTCGTTTACCAAATGATTCGGGGATGCGCAGTACATGCAAAGATGTTCGGTTTTCCTCCTGGCACGTTCAGAAAGGTTCAGAGGTGGATGTATCATTCCTACTTCCATAGGAGTAGGGTCAGCAGGCAACATCCGAGAAGGACTGGAAAATGGTGAGCCCATCTTCTCAGCCTTTCTTTCTCGTAGTCATCTGTCAATATTGATACTGGTCTGTATTAGTCCCTCTAGAGTGCCAGGTAAATCCGCTCGGGCGAGCTCGTCTTTAACGGCCTCAGATAGGCCGAGTCTAAACTGCGTTCGCAAAGATGTGTCGTTCCACCCTGAATCAGGGGACCATCTTTTAAAATTCGGCACAAAATCTTCAACAGGTCTCCTTTCTTGTTTTAAGGCCCGTAATTGGGTGTCAGCGGTACTCTGCTTGTTGGGGTCTTCATATAAACTAGCAAGTTGTGCTAGAAATAAGGGATAAGAATTAAGGAGTGAATCATCCTTTTCAAAGAGAGTATCTGCCCAGGCCCGGGGTTCACCCGTTAAATAGGAGATGATGGTACAAACCTTAATTTGGTCAGTGGTGTAGGTTAGAGGTTTTAACAAAAAAAACAATCGACATGCGTTTTTAAATTCACGGAATTTGCTCCGATCACCAGAAAACACTATAGGAGGGTTTATCTTAGGCTCACGGGGCTGAGCAGCAGGAGGCTGTGTGAGACGGCCAAGCTGCTGTCTCAAGGTCTGATTTTCATTTTGTACCTCTGTAAGCGCAAGGATCAATGCATCTACTTGCTGTTTTAATTGTAGTACATGAGTGGATAATTCTGCTGAATCCATATTTTTTTTAAAGGCTCGTTCAATCTGTAACGTTCATGCATTTTTGTTAGTGGATGGATTTACAGCTGCAGAATTATTACACTCAGTAGCCTTGTAGAGAATCTGTTGAACAAACATATCCAACTCTCAGGACTTCATCACCGTGTACAGCCTGTTATATACCATATATATATTAATAGATGTTAATGGAGGGATAGAATATATGAGGATATATAGATGAGAGACAGGCTATTGTATGGTGAGCACTAGAAGTAGTATTAGGAGAGTTGCAGGTGATGGTAAAGCAGATAGGTTCTGATGTCAAGTATAGTGCAGATGGTAAGAGGACACAGATGGAGTATACTTAGACAGAGTAACCTAGTGCAAGGATAGTTGAAGGTAGTCCCAAGAGCTAACAGTCTATGCAGATGATAGTGAATAGATAGATACAGATAGTCTTGGTAATTGCAGTAGATGACAGTAGGAGATTGGTTAGTAAGAATCCCCTGCGGGGTACTTATCACTTAGATAGGTTTAGGAGTAACAGTGTCCATTGGAGAGGGGTGATCCCGTAGCGAGATACGGATCACCAGCGAGGTTTCCGGCTTCAGTTCAGCAAGGGAGAATGTCAGCAGCTCCGACTTCACAGGAGTAGGTGCGGTGAACATGCGGTTTGAACGAGCGATGAGTGAGAGCAAACCGGCGATTGAAATAGCCGTTCATAGCGGCGCTCGGCAATGATGTCATCCGGTCTTAAAGGTATATGCGTCCCTTGTTACACAAGATGGGACGCAATTAGGAGAGGAGAAATATGGAGACAAGGGTACCAGAGGTACCAGAACATTACAGGCTCACTGGCTTTGACTGGCAATGGGTCCTGCTGCTGTCTCAGCTAATGAGGAGAGAGAGTCCCCTCTCGTGCACATCACTGAATCGCGATAGAGCTCAGGTAAGTATTGGGGGGGCTGGGCGGGACTGCTGCACACAGTCGCAATTCACCTTTGTACTTAACAACAGAGTGTCTAGCCACAGAGGTTGGAGATACAGGAGATCTCCTAAAGAAAGTCAACTATGGGCATCAACATATAGGTGAAATAGGGTAAATCTCTACCACTCTATATCCTTATCCCACCAGTCTAAACTGTTTACAACCCGGGTTGCTGCAATGTCCCATTGTGGTTTGTTTTTATGCATCATATTTTATCTGTGATACATGTCATGTCCTGAGTCTTCACATGTGTATACATCTGATTTTTCATCAATAAAGTTTACCATATTTCACCTTTATGTTGATGCCCATAGTTGACTTTCTTTAGGAGATCTCCTGTATCTCCAACCTCTGTAGTTTACTGTATTCCCAGTCAACGGTCATTCAACTGGGTGTTGTTTTTTCTGGAGGAATCCACTCTCCTATTATTTTAGAAACCCCCATTTTTTGGCTACAAAAAGTCTCCCCCTTCTTTTGCTAGAGTGTCTAGCCAAACTATGAAACTTTGCTTCGGCAGTAGCGCAGCAGTTAGGATCAGCAAAAACCTAATTCATCTTGGTTACAAAAGTCTCAAAATTAGAGCATGGATTTCCTACTGTTGCCCTTTTACCACACTGTCCAATTTGGACAATTTTTCTGGTAGGTAGCACTGAACTCTTGCAGCTCTGCAATTTTCTGCCTGAAAGCAGCCACGGTATTTTCTACAGTGGCCTCCATGTTTGGGCCAGATTATTGTGTCACTGTCAGGAGTCAGGCTCTGAGACCAGTAGCTATAGCAGTAAAGAGGCTCCCACTGACCAGCAGTACAGAAGTAGGTTACCCTGGCGGATGATGGAAGCTCACCCGAAGCACTAACCGACATTCACTAGAGCTCCAGATGGTGGAGATTGGTTTTGCTGTGTGTTAGTAACAGGTCTCAGTCCTCAACATTGCCGTACCAGGAGGTGAGCAAGCCGGGATCCAGTAGCTGACATAGCAGATAAGGATAAAGCAGAAGCGCAGTCATTAAACAAGCCAAAAGATCAGTAACAAGTGGTTGCAGATTGAGATCAAATGGAAGCGTAGTCAAGGAACAAGCCAAAGGTCGATAATGAATGGTAGTGTACAATAAATAAGGACAGCAGCACTGATGTAAAGGAGTAAGATATCGGCTGGAGAGAGCACAATAATCTGGCAAGCAGGAAATACAGAGACATCACTTAAATCAGTAACTTCATGTGAGAAGCAAAAAGTTCAAGGTTCTCCAGAAACAAGAGACAAGGCAAGTTTGTCCTACAAGATCAGAAAGGGTTCTGTCCAGCATCTCTGGTGGCACAGCAAGAAAAGCCACAACCAGACACCATAAAGGTTGCAGGTTCAGATCCAAACCCTTTACAGCACCTTTAGAAAAAGGATGAAAAAATATCAACACTGCTTTAGCAAGCTAAGGAACAGCAGGAACCAGTCGAGATTTGAACCGTTAATGGCCAGGCTGAATGTACCAAGTTGATCGATCGATCAACTTGGGTACAACCAGCCTGTCGAATTCTCTTACGATTATCGCTAGCGGCTATAGCAGCTCTAATTCTATCTTCTCCCACAGCTATCACGTTAGTAGTATCAACTACTACAGTGATTGGCAGCTACCCTTACATGTGAAACGTGCATCTTTACATTGGTCCACGCTGGACCAATGTAAGTGCGCAATAAAGATCATATCTGGAGTTTAGCTTTAATGTAGACATTTTGTTTCTTGAGTCTGTCCTCTTACTTCACATCCCATTGGTAGGAACTGAAAAGGTTCCCTGCTAGCAGTGTTACAATGCTTATATTATATAATTACTAATCTTACATTATTTTTTGACTATTTTCTGAAATATTAACACTGCATACCAACCTCCCCTGCATTTAATAGCTGCTGTTCACACAGTTTGACTTTTAGTGGAATCTTATTTATTTCCAGCTCCCTTTGCTAGTACAGTTTCATGACATGAAGATTATTCATTCTCAGGGTGGCAAGATAATAGCCTAGCTTTTAATTAGATACCCCACAAGGAGCTTTAGAATGTTAAGTGACCACTTCATGTGCTCATCTGCATAACACATATCCCTATGTGGCCCCAGAGCTTGTATTGCTTCTCCAGCCACTATAAAAATTTTGATAAGAAATCCAGGTTGGCTGCCGAGATCTCATTTTAGGTTATTGTGTAATTCATATAAATCCTGGCTTCACCTCTCTTACTTTATGGAACATCTCGCTTTCCGATTGTATCAGATCTATAAATCACAAATACATGCTGTTTATCTGTTATGGTCACTGTGATTTCTCCTGCCCATTTTCCAGCCACAAAAAGAGCCATGCAGTGACTGTTATAAATGGAGCTGAAACATCAAGACCTCAGGAAATAAATCTGCTCAAGATGTTTATTGCAGCCGTGTTCCCAGCTCATTAAAAAGGGGCCATTTATGAACTAATAATTTATATCCCCTTTACCACATATTGCCGAATACTTTGTCTTCCACCAAAAGTGAATTATATAATGATTTATCCTGGCCATGATTTCTTATGTCTATGTTTTCTCCACTATTGTCCCTTATCAAGAAATATTAGGTCATTAACCCACGATTACCATGAGGAAACAGACAGAGCTTAGTCACACATCTTTTATCCATAGGTACGGGGGTTTGTCTGCAAAGCTTTGAACAAAATTGTAAGCAGCCAATCATAAATCACCCTACATCGATCTCACTACGCAGCCTGAAATCTCATTTGGAACTATTACCACCACAATATTATTGCTCTTTGAATTCCCTTTTAAGAAAGCCTATTTTACTCCGGATATGGATATATAAGTTAGTCTATATAGCATCAAATCTAAAGCTGATGTTTAATCGCTTATATCTTGCTTTCCCTGGTGCCTCCATTTTAAACTCATCAACATGCTCATCAATATTTTAAATAAAACCTTTCAGTTATTTTCCCTTATGGCTGGATGATGCTGGATGTCCTCCAGCTAGGAAATGAGGCAGGCTTTATCTGGCTTGCTGCGCCTTCTAATGCATGCTGTGAGAAGCTCCCAGTGTGCAGTGAAATCAGAGTAAACAATTACAGTACAGTAGAGAAGTCTGTACAGGCCTGCGCAAGACTTAAAGTGGAAGTTCAGCCAAAAACTAACTAACTCTAAATCTACTGGCAGCCACAGTCTAATACTAATCTATCTGACCTGTAAAGCAAAACTCACTATACATTTCTTTTTTAAAGCTGATCTGGTCTGGTCTCCAGCAGAGAATGCGGTGTGCAGGAGACTGCCGACAATGGCTGGAAAATGTCTGGGAAGTGATGTCATCCATAGAGTTACTATGGTGCTTTCGTTGTCGGCTGCCTGACGTCATTGATCTAATATGGGTCATGTCCTTATATGGTCAATGACATAATTCAGAAGACCCTGCCCCTTTGTTTAGAACAGCTGTCATCTATTGGACCAATCATTCGGCAGGACTAAAGCGATGAGAACAGAAGTGTGTTGGCAATTGGTGTTTCTTTTTTCTGGTAGCGAGTATGACATGGATCTATTTTTTTGTATCATGAAAAAACCCCCAAAAATGTACACATAGGCAGCCTGAGAGTCAGAGAACCAAATCTGAAGATTAGGAGCTGATCTCAATCACCGCTGTGGAGTAGAAGGAGAGCCGTTGCTTTGATTCTGTGGCTCTCTCACTGCCCATATGTGTGGCATTGGGAGCAGCTGCATGTAAGTTTATAATTCAAAGCAGGAGCACGCGTGAAGTGGAGACTCCACAGGCCCAGGCAGGCACAAGGGGCAACCAAAACCATGATGTCAGGCAGTGCAGCCAGGGGGTATGAGTAGCAATGACAGAAGAAAAAACCTAAAAAATAAAAAACAGCAAGAGCATTAAACTCCTGCTATCAGCATTTAATTTTAAAATGGCAGATAGCCAGGATTGCTGGGAAAGCTGAATGAACATAGAGGTACTGAGGGACCAGAAGCCAGAGGCCAGTGTTAGAGGCCTAAGCAGAAACTCTGCTGAAGAGTGAGACAGGCGGTTTGGCATTATTTTTGTTACCTGTTTTGATGGTAAATATCCTGTGCATGGGCAACTGTTAACTTTAATTTTGTTTATTAAAAGTTGAACAACAAGCTCTAAAAACTACGGTTTGGGCTGGTATGGACTCAAAATGCTTTACCCACTGAGCTAATTATCTCAAATATCACAAGAGGTGGAGAATGCGGACAAAGCAAGTTGTGGAATCATTTGGATCTTTGCGTAAGAGGTGAGTGTATCAGGAACTAGTGCTGCTCTGTGATGAGCAGCCAGAAAACTGTAATTGCCTGCAGCGGGTAGTTCCCCCGTGAAGAGAAGGGAAAAGGCCTTAAGGAGACAAGGCTCTGGTTTGAGCTGTGTAAAGAGCCCACTGCACTGCAATGATGAGCCACTCCAAAAGCAAGAATGATGCAATCACTGCAAAGAGAGAAATTGCTTTATGGCAGCAGGGGATTTCAGCACTTAAGCAAGCCCCACATGGGCCAGAAAATCTGCCAGTGTATGAGTCAGCTGTGGACTGGTGCAAACAGCATCTGGCTGCATTAACCCCAGTTAAAAGGGAAGTGTGGGCTGTTGTCCCTGGCAACACTGGTCCAAGAGTGCATGGGAAAGGAACCAGCATAGGAAGCCTGGAAGAGGCAAGGAGGCATACTCTCATCAAGTGCCCTCTGTCCCTGGAAACCACGTAAAGTAGCATGGCCCAGAAGAAGTATATGTCTGCCCCTGAAAAAACACTCCAAATGGAGTGTGCAAGAGGATGACTGGCAGTGAAATTAGAATGAGGTTGCCAAAAGCTGAGCCAGAGAATGAAGTCCCATTGAAACTTGCAAGTGACATCATCAAGAATCAGTTTGGGCAGCCTGGAAAAGGCAGCAAGTTTCATTTGAGAGACAGCGGTATCCCATATTTGTAAAATGCTATGGGAAAGGATGGCATTATATAAACATCCTGTATTATAAAAATATTAGCAAATATAATAATAATAGTAATACAAAAAATAATGATTAATTTGATGTTATGCAGTCATATTATATGTCTTTTCTCTGTTCTTTATTCAGGGGTGTCCACATACATGTTTTACAAAAGTGCTACATATCTTTTTCCATATTCATAAATGATCATTCATTTATTTCTTAATTTACTATAATCACTATTATAATTGGCACATGTGGTACACGTTTCATGTGTGTGTGTATATGTGCATTAACTGTTAAAAAGCATCATCATCAGACATCTATTGAGGAGTCTGTGGTTAAGGCTAAAAGATTATTTCTCCCCAGAAATTGCTGCTATCTGCTAGTGATATAATGAGAAATGGGTTCTGCAAATAGAGTGACAATTTATACAGTATATAGTCTCTATCAGCAGCAATTGCAGTTTCCTTTTATGCTGTGACATGGTGTGGTGTTAGATTAGTGATACAGTGGCTGAGAGATGAGACACCTCTGTGCACAGATATAATGTGCGGGATTTAGTAATAAGGCTGGTAAGTGTGTGGCGGTTCTCTTCCTGATAACTAATTACATCCCGCAGGATGTGTCTCTCTCCAGGGTGCTGAATCTGCTTTACCTGTTTACAGCCATTTCTGCAGCTGTTCCACTCTTATGTGTGCATAGTGCCATGGCAGAGTAAATGTATCTTCTGATGCTGCAGTGTACAAACATCCCACAGTAAACAAACACTGGCTCTGTGGATACAGCCATAGTGTTCTCTTTTATGTAGAAGGAAAGATCAAGCTGAGTGTTTAGAAATGAGAGCAGCTCAGTCAGTAGACAGGCAGTCATTTTAAGTGACATTTCAATTATTATGATGGTTGAAAATATGGCTCTATATATTTCGCTCTATTCCTGCTATAAAACTGCACTTCTAGATGCTCAATTGTCCATTGGTTTATAGTAATCATTTTGTGCGTGTGGTGCTTTCCTTTGAGGATTGCTTCTCTTTAGGATAAAAACTCTCCAGCCCCCTCCCCCTAGCCTTCTAACCCATTATAAGCCCCCATTTTCTCCAAGACACACCAAGATCCTTACCTAATTTTACAATATGCAATGGATGTGGCCTCTTCTGGTGTTTAAAGTAGAGATCGACCGATATCGGTTTTTCGTTGCCGATACCGATATTTTGGGCAATGCATATCGGTATCTTGGACAATGTGGGCTATGTGGGACTTTAAGTGAGACACCAGCAGGTATGCCCAGCGTCTCCATCCCTGTATCGGAAAAAACGAATTGAAAAGAATTAAGAGAGGTGCATGGAAGCCAGCCAGCCCCCAGTCTGATGTTCTCACCCTCCAGTCTGCCACCAACCAAGTAGACCTGTCTCATGATATAAATAAAGAACAGGGGTTTAGTTGACACGCATTTGCAAACGCATGTGTAAGCTGCAGAGCCATGACACGGCACCCTGTTTTATCTGCAGTCCTAACACTTTTAAATTTGAGTGTCTCCACTCTGGGAGCACATGGCTGCTAATGGATGGATAGGAGGCAGGGGAGAGGGAGCAGCCCAAACTCCCCCCAACCCACCTCCATCCATGACTGGTCTAGTATCTCAAAACTCTAATAGCAATGTTCTTAAGATGGTACAAACTGAAAACGACCAGCTGAGAAGCATACACCTCCAACCCCTTGGTGGATGCAGTGTATAACACAGATTGGGACTTTATATGAGGCAATTTGCCTGTACCTCCATCCCTAATTTCATAAAATATTTGGGACTTTACATGAGACAAGCAGGTCATGCTATGGTCTCCATCCCTGTATATGAAAAAACTGGGATCAAATTAGACTGCATCCACCAAAAATGCATATCGGTATCAGCCGATATGGGCCGATATTTTTGTACATTTAAAAAAATGTTTTTTCTTTTTTTTTTTTTTTTTTGACAGGTACTTTTGTACAGGGATCTGAGGGTCCAAAAGACCCCAAACCCCTCCTCTGAGCTTAAAAGCATTCAAAACGCCAAGTTTGGCTATTTTGAATGCTGTCGTTTTTTTTAATGTATAACAAATTACCGTGATATTGGCCCATACCCCTGTATATGAGCAGTAGCAAAGGAAAGAAAAGATGTGACTTTTTAGGCCAGATGGGAGGAGGAGGATCATGAATATCACACAATGTAAAAAAACACATCTTTATTAGACACATATTAAAAATGTACATCAAAAGGGCATAAATCCCATACACATATAAAAGAAAAAAAACAGAAAAACACATGTGTAGAAATAGATTCCCATAAGGGAATGCCGATACTTAGTATCAGATGTTTAAGGGTCTCTGATGGCATGCTGATCGGATGACATACATCAGGCTTACTCTGCCATATAGTGCAGGGGCTGGTGGCTACTATAAACTATCATGAGGAATTTGTATTGAATTTACCTGCCTCACATTAACACTGGATCTTGCCTAGTTGGAGCATCTGGCTCTGTCTAAGCTACTGATTATGCAGATGTGTAGAACCTCAATGAGATACCCCAATATAATGCGATTGTATGCTGCCTACATTGTAGACTAAGTAATCACTTAGTCCCTGGTAGCATAAGTGGGAGGAATTTCTCAACATAAGTGCAAGTATTCAGAGATGCATCTCCACACCTGAAGACTCCTATACCAGTGTCGTAACATATTCTGCGGTCATCACCGTTGCAGTTTTTCATTGTGGTCAGCCCCATCTAGTGGTCCATAAGTTTGTTCTGCCCGCCATGATCCAATACACAGTGGGAAATACCGGTCTGCCTTGGTTTCTCTGGCCCTGAGGAAGCCTTGTGTGAAACGCATCGGCTTGCTGGTGACCCTTAGACCATGCTTCATCAGAGACCCTTAAACATCTGATACTAAGTATTGGCATTCCCTTATGGAAATCTATTTCTACACATGTGTTTTTCTGTTTTTTTCTTTTATATGTGTATGGGATTTATGCCCTTTTGATGTACATTTTTAATATGTGTGTAATAAAGATGTGCTTTTTATAAATTGTGTGATATTCATGATCCTCCTCCTCGCATCTGGCCTAAAAAGCCCCATCTTTTCTTTCCTTTGCTACTGCTCATTTTTTTAAATCTGGCGCCAGACAGTACTCGGAAGTGATGTCACTCATGACATCACTTCCAGGTTTTTACATGGAGACTCGATCAGAGCCAAATGCGGTCTTCTTAGCAGCATCGGTTGTCATTACAAGACAGCCGACCGTCGGCTATGGACGCCGGTCCTGGGGTGATGCCTCTAGCTGCAGGCATCACTCCGGTACAAGCACTTTCCCGAAATATCAGCAATATTAGTAACCTCCGGGGCTGATTCCGATATATCAGGAAAAGTGCATATCGGCCCTTGATATATCGGCTTTGCAGATAATCGGTCGATCCCTAGTTTAAAGCCTAGTTGCAGAAACCATATCTGCCTAGTAACTTTCCATAGACCTCAATGGGCCATACCCATGTCATTAGAGTATGCCATCTTTAAAACCTATGGGAGGTTTCAGTCTAGGTAGGAGCAATATTGGACAAGAATTCTGCCCCAAGGCGTTAAACTCAGCAAGAAGTCACTACCATCAAAAACAGGTAAGTCGACATCTGGATTGGCTGGGGGGGGGTTGCAGCTTAGACTGTGTTGGGGGACCAAGTGGGGAAGGGGGCTTGAGAAGTTTTACAAATCTAGTTACATAATTATATTTAGTCAAGTTGAAAAAGGACCAATGTCTATCCGATTCTTCCAGTTTAGCCAATATTTTATAATAAAGTTAACCTGTCCCTTGAAGTGTAACTCATGGTTTGTAACAAATGGAGTATTTGGGCCATTCAAAAATGTTTTTTTTTTCTTGCATTTCCCACTCTAAATACAAAATGGTCTGTATCTGTTAAATGACTTGCCTTATGAATTTGAAAGCAAAATTGGAATATACTCAGGTTTTAAATCCAGGGACCAATATATATACTGTCCCAAATTAAAGGTATAAACGCATTGGCATTGTTGAGTTTTGCCCACCAAAACTCCCAGTTTCACCGAATTACGGTACTTTGGCCAATGTGGCCAATGAATAATGCAATGTTCTCTTTATAATATAGATTAGGCTAATAATTGGAGAATCTTGCTGCAAAAGTTATATCTTTGTTTTTGCCTCTTGTAAAGGAGCAGAGACTCAAACTACTGTAGGAAAACCTCACCACTGAACACATTTAGAGTTATGCAATGCCAACAGGTGACCCAACTTATTGACACCATTGAAAACCAGAAAAAGAGTTCTGAGTCAAAATATTTTTATATCATTTTAATAAGTAGCTGGAAAAAAAAACAGTTTCCAGTTTGCTAATTTGTAACTAAATACATTCTATGCTTCCTTTGTTAGATCCAATGACACCATCTTCAGTAAAAAATGGCATCTACAATGAAATAAAACATTATTTGCGGTTGAAACACATTTAACAGAATTTTTTTCTATCCTCAAGTCCAGTTGAGAGGGTCATGGGCCATTCAGATAAAAGTAAACAATTATGGCTTAATTACTACTGAACTTTGAATTCTGTGAAGAATTTTCATTTATTCATAAACCTCCTTTTAATATTATTTATCTACAAGGTTACATTTACAAATGTTCTTTTTTTTGTTTAGTTGCAGTGTAGAGTTTATGAAAGCACTTTCACATTTTTTTATGCATTACTAATTATCCTCATGGAAAATATGTTTTTCTGCAAACCTCACCAAAGCGTATGAATAAGAATTGTAAAAATAGACTAAAATAGATATTAAAGGTCATTTATGCAAAATTACATTTTGTTAAAAAGGAATATAGGTAATCCAAAAAAAATACATATTAAATATAGTATATTTCTCAGATGAGGGAGAGTCCTCCAACCAAACTATATTTCCTCCTCATACTGCTGCCTGGTCACATGCTCAGGTTCTCGAGCATGTGAACAATTTGCACATTCCACAATGGCTACCCGGGTTCATACCCTTCAATCCAGGGAGGTCTGTGAGCCAATAACTACTTGGTGTTCTTACATATTCTGATTGAACCAACATGTCATTGAGGTTCCTAGCTTGTTTCACCACCATCATTGGCCTTGGGCCAACTATGGCTTCCAGGTCTCTTGAGCGAGTAAAGATATGCCAATGTTGTTGCAAGATCTTAGCCACAAGGTGGCTTGGCCAAGGTACATCGATGAAGCATACACTACCTCCTCCTCCTACCACCCCAAATGAAGACAGGCATAGGTGGGAGTCCACGGGTCCCCAATTGAGGTGCTTCTAATCTGTTTATAAGTACTGCCCATAAATTGGAAGAAGGTCGAAGTCCGATAGAGTTATCACTTTCAATGATGGCTGAGACACTCGTGGACATCGCTGGACAGAGAAGGACCCTAGGTAAGTATTAGGGGGGGTGAGGGGGGCTGCTGCACACTTCACAACTCCTTTAAGATCCAAAATGTAGGAATTGAAATGTAAGTAGCAATGTTTGTCCTCCACCACCTAGAAGCTGTAAACTCTGCATTTGTAAAAGTTGAAATAATTATAAATGATAATTTAGCAAACTTCTGTGCAGATCTCTTTTGGACTCTATATACCCAGCTATGACTATTAAAGTGGATTGAAAATACTATCAGGTGGTTATCAGTAATTATTACAATTAATTAAGATATTACTGTAAATTGAAGAAACAAATGTACACGATGACAAATGGGGACTTTATGCCAGTACTCGAAATCAAGGACATTTCCAGGGCTAAAAATATCCAAACGTAAATAAAAACCCTGAACCCTGTTCTTGGACATTTGGGACAGTGAGAATTATGCTGAAGATGATCTCTGTGGATGAAGTAGATGGGTATTTTGATAGCTGGGAATTTATCTTTATCTTTCTGTCATATTTGCATTACATAATCCTTTATATTGGGTGGACAACAATACTATACCTATGATGTTTAGTTATCAGCCTCCACAGCCCTGTATTCATAAATACACTCCCATGTGTAAAAAAGGGAGATGTCGTTTTAGGGATGTGCCTACATCAATGGAGCTAGTGATGATATCATATAAAATCTGATGCTTAGTACAGGAAGGAAGTAAAACAAAATTATGCTGGAACACTCTCCATAGGGCTTGAGGGCGGTCCGGATGTAAATATGCATTATGTCTTCAAATTAATATGGGTGCTTGTAAGAGACACAGGTCCCATGAGTCTGATTTAAACTAGTTGGGAACATATGATACTACAGACACTTACTAATACATGTATAACTGGCACCATAACTGCTTGCGCTTAGTTTCAGAAAAGTCTGAAGCAAGATGCAGACTGTGCCTGAGCTTGCTCAAGTAGCATGCTATGATTGGGAGGTAGAGTCTATGCTAGAGGCAGGCTGTGATTGTTTGGGCGGTGTGGTGGCTGAGCAAACCACCCAATACAGGCTGTACCTCTTGAATGGACAGCCAAAAGATGAAAACAGACAGCACTAAGGGGCTGTTTTACTAAAACTGAAGAGTGCAAAATCTGGTGCAGCTGTGCATGGTAGCCAATCAGCTTCTAACTTTAGCTTGTTCAATTAAGCTTTGACAAAAAAAACCTGGAAACGGATTGGATTCTATGCAGAGCTGCACCAGATTTTGCATTCAACTGTTTTAGTAAATCAACCCCTAACACAGATCCGCCTCTGTGCTTTGTGTGATCAGTTTAGAACAAGAAAGAAAAGTGATGGGCAGGACCAACCAGGTACTTCAGATGGAAGAAGTACATAAAAATGATAGAGACTATGATTATAAAATACACATATGTGAACACACACACAGAAAAATATATTATGGATAACATATATTTTAATTCACTAGAAAAGTGTTCCCCTATATGGAAAATGTACGCCTTTTTAACGAATGGAACTATGATCTCAGTATACACAAAATACTTTGCTATCTTCATAGATTTGTATGTATGTATAGCTTCACTCCTCAAGTAATAGTATGAGATGTGGAAATTAGAAAACATCAGCTTTGATTTTAGGTTTCTCAACTAGAATTGTTTCCTTTGTGACAGTTTTACTTTAAGATGATCGGGTGCTTGAAAAGGACATAGGTTTAATGTGACAATGAAATATTTCTTTGCTAATAAATTTCCCCCTGTGTTTACATAAATTCTGATAGAGCTATAATCATAGAACATATAAAACGTTATTTTCTATATTTTTCTAGGAATGCTTAATCTGAACTTAATGAAATAATGCTCTAGAAAAGTTTATACAGAGCTAGCAATATAAAGCAATTTCTACTTTTTTAATCCTAGCACCTTTTCTGAAAATGTGCAATTCCAGCAGAGCAGACCTCTTCTTAGTCTATGACACATGAAAAATGCATAGAGCTAAGCTCTGTGAAATACATATTTTATAAACGTCCTACATTAAAGTGGAGGTCTGGTCACTTCAAGCATGCTTGACCACTTTTAACTTGTGCAGAATCATTCTGCTACAGTGGGGAAGCAAGCATATAAATCAATGTAATTACTATTATATTATATTATTTTGTACAAATTGCTTCAGTGTTTATATGTTGAAACCTGTGAATATACTGCTAGCCATGTTTTCTTCTGCAGGGTCACCTGACCCACTGAACATGATGATATTTCTAATTATTTTATATAATCAGTAATGAAGTGAGAGCGGAACTTGTTTATGGCTATGTAAAAAACAGCAAGGTATTGTTTTACTAACCTGAGGCAATTAATATTCATTCACCATGCATTGCTTCCTTAAAAACACCCAATTATAGTCGTACACAAAGCAATTATGGTCAAGTTTGTCAATACAGATCACCCCAAGTACAGTCCCTGACAAAAAGGGACTCACAATTGCTATTTTTTAAAAACTTTCAGGAATTAATTATATAGATGATATTAAATTATATTAAAAAAGAATAGCGCAACCATGCAAAAGAAATGACTATCAAATATGGAGACCATCCCTAAATAAAAATGGGGATTTAGTTCCACCATATGGCCATATCGTGCTCAAGCCCAACCATTCAGAAGCATCATCATATTCAACACCTGTTGGAGGTGGAAACAGGAAGTGCACGGAAGCAGTGTGGGAGGAGCAAGCAGCAGCAGCTGCGAGGAGAGCTGTGTGGAGGAGAGCGTGGAGGAGAGCCGGGTGACACGTGCGGGGGAGCCGCACTAGGTCACTAGAAGCCGGTGCGGGTGCAGGGGACCAGGACAGAGAGCGGCGGCTGCGGGACCGGGACAAAGAGCGGCGGGACCGGGACTGAAAGCTGCGGCAGTGGACGGCGGTGGAGGACGGACACCGCACAGTATTGAGGAGGCGAGTGTTCCCGGAAGCAGGGGAGGAGGAGCAGCGGCGACTGGTGAGTATCTCTGCAGCTGGGTCATTATTCCGTGTGACGGTGCTTGGGATTGTGACTGACTAACAGACCTGTGACTGACTGACCATAGGGATCTGTGACTGACTGACCACTTAGGGATCTGTGACTGACTAACAGACCTGTGACTGACTGACCATAGGGATCTGTGACTGACTGACCACTTAGGGATCTGTGACTGACTGACCTTGCTTGCGACCTTCAGCGATTGACAGACTGCTCTGCGACTGACAGACTGCTCTGCGACTGACAGACTGCTCTGCGACTGACCGACGGTGCTCTGCGACTGACCGACTGGTGAGTATCTTGCGACTGGTGAGTATATTTGCGACTGGTGAGTATCTGCGACTGGTGAGATTCTTTGCGACTGGTGAGTATCTTTGCGACTGGTGAGTATCTTTGCGACTGGTGAGTATCTTGCGACTGGTGAGTATCTTGCGGGAGAGATTCTTTGCGACTGGTGAGTATCTTTGCGACTGGTGAGTATCTTTGCGACTGGTGAGTATCTTTGCGTCTGTGCTATCTTTGCGACTGGTGAGTATCTTTGCGTCTGTGCTATCTTTGCGACTGGTGAGTATCTTTGCGACTGGTGAGTATCTTTGCGTCTGTGCTATCTTTGCGACTGGTGAGTATCTTTGCGTCTGTGCTATCTTTGCGACTGGTAAGTATCTTAGCGACTGGTTAGTTTATTAGAGACTGGTGAGTACCCCAGGTTTAGTACCAGGGAAGTTAGAGGTAGGGTAGGTAAGGAAGAGCAGGTCGTTAACATTATCCCCATAGAGTAGTGGGTAATAATGTCCGACAGGATTGGGGGTGCCACTCAGTGCACTTCTTGCGGCATGTATGCGTTCCTTGATGATCCAATCGAGGACGAATACTGCTGTGCGAGATGTGAGCAACTTGTTGCTCTGGAAGCCCACATCGTGGATCTAAAGAACACAGTGACAAGACTGCGTGGCATCTACAACCTGGAAAGGAGCTTGGACTTTACCCATCAGGCGCTGGCAGGGGTCAGCATAGAGGAGGGAGGAATGGAGGAGACGCAAGCAGCAGAGGTACGCAGCTGGGTGACTGTTAGGAATGTTAGGGGGAGGAGTGTCAGGGAGGCCAGTCCTGAGTTGATAGACCCCAACATGTTTGACGAGTTGCAGGTTGAGGGGGATATCAACTCAGGGGTGGCAGTGCTGGAGCATGCGCCCTCCCCCAGCTGCCAGGGGGGGGTCGGCTCCAGGAAGAAGGGGGGCCGTAACTCAGGAAAGGTTAGAAAGGTTGTGGTAGTGGGGGACTCAATTATCAAGAGGACAGAGAGGGCAATCTGTAAAAAAGATCTTGTGAAGCGAACAGTATGTTGTTTACCGGGCGCCCGCGTTCGGCATATCGCAGATCTGGCAGACAGATTGTTGTGCGGGGCTGGGGATGACCCAGCGGTCATGGTGCATGTGGGCACTAATGACAAAGTTAAAAGGTAGGTGGAAGATCCTTAAGAACGATTTCAGGGACTTAGGAAATAGATTGAGGAAAAGGACCTCCAAGGTGGTTTTCTCTGAAATACTGCCTGTACCTCGAGCCACACAGGAGAGGCAGAAGGAGATTAGGCAGAAGGAGGCTGAGGAACTGGTGTAGGAAGGAGGGGTTTGGGTTCCTGGAGAACTGGGCTGACTTCTCAGTCGGCTACCGGCTCTTTAGTAAGGATGGGCTGCACCTTAATGGGGGCGGTACAGCTCTTTTGGGGAGAAAGATGGCCACCAAGTTGGAGTAGCTTTTAAACTAGGAGACGGGGGGGAGGGCTCAGAAGTAGAGTCAGTTAGGAGGGAGCAAAGGACTGAAGGCAGTTGTAGGGTCAGCAGCGACAGTAGGTCCACAACGTCTATTGGTAGGTCTGTGCGGGAGAACCGCAGACCAAACAGGAATAAACATAACCAATCACGTTTAACTTCCGTAAAACTAAGAGGGGTATATGCTAATGCCAGGAGCCTAGCTAATAAAATGGATGAGTTGGAAATGTTAGTACATGAGGAGGACATAGACCTAGTGGGAATAACGGAGACTTGGTTCGACCCCTCACATGACTGGCTGGCAAATATCCAAGGGTATTCAGTGTACCGGAAGGACAGGGTAGGAAAAAGAGGGGGAGGGGTATGTCTCTACGTCAAGAATAATGTAAGGGTGATAGAGAGGAGTGACATTACGGAAGGGATGAGTATGGAGTTAGAATCCGTGTGGGTAGAACTCCATAGGGAAGGAGAAAAGGGAAAAGTAATTGTGGGGGTTTGCTATAGGCCACCTAAACAAGGGGAGGAGGTAGAGCTGGAATTTTTAGCACTTTTGGGTAAAGTGGCAAAGCTAGGATCAGTCATCATATTGGGGGACTTCAATTATCCCGACATTGACTGGGGAGAGGGGACTACACACTCACATAAGGGCCGTCAATTCACGGAAACCTTACAGGATAATTACATGTCACAGTTGGTGGATTCCCCTACCAGAGAAAACACAATCCTGGATCTATTGATCACTAATGACCCAGACCTAATCTCGGAGTTAGGAGTCCAGGACAACCTGGGCTCTAGCGATCACAGGATGATCACATTTAGCGTAAATAACAATATAGCAAGGCAAGTGGGGAACATAAGAACCCTTAACTTCAGAAGGGCAAACTTTCCAAAATTGTACTTGTTGATGGAAAGGGTAAACTGGGACCGAACCCTGGGATCCCTGACCACAGAGGAAAAATGGGAATGCTTTAGGAACATATTAAGCAAAGGCATCTTGCAGTGCATTCCTATGGGAAATAAATTTAGAAGGGACAAAGCCAAACCTGGCTGGCTAAACCAGAGCGTTAAAAAACTTATTAGGGGAAAAAAATTGGCCTTCAGGAAATATAAATCAGAGGGCACAGTATTGGCTTTCGACCAATACAAGGAGGCAAATAGGAAGTGTAAACACAAAATCAAGATGGCTAAAATAGACTTTGAGAGACAAATAGCGGAGGATAGCAAAAAAAACCCAAAGAAATTCTTTAAGTATATCAACAGCAAAAAAACTAGGGCAGAGCATATTGCACACATAATTAACAATGATGGAAGGATGGTTACAGAGGACACTGAAAAAGCAACCGTACTGAATGCTTTTTTCTCATCAGTCTTTACACAGGAATCGGAGGGGTACACTGACCATGACTGTATAGTTAGTAGTAATACACAGGACTTGCCACTATGGCTAACAGAGGGTGAAATCAGGGAAAGGCTGGATAAACTCAACACAAACAAATCACCAGGCCCGGATGGCGTACATCCGAGAGTACTCAAGGAACTAAGTAAGGTTATATCCAGACCACTGTTCCTGATCTTTGCGGACAGTATTAGGACAGGAGATGTACCAGGGGAGTGGAGGAAAGCTAACGTGATTCCGATATTCAAAAAGGGTCAGAGGCATATACCGGGAAATTATAGGCCTGTCAGTCTGACATCAGTAGTATGTAAACTTCTGGAGGGGATGATAAGGGACTATATCGTAGAGTTTGCTAAGGACAACAGCATCATCAGTAGTAACCAGCACGGGTTTACAAATGGGCGTTCTTGTCAAACCAATCTCTTAACATTCTACGAGGAGGTGAGCTGTGAGCTAGATAGGGGCAGACCAGTGGATGTGGTGTACCTAGATTTTGCTAAGGCGTTTGATACAGTTCCCCATAAGCGCTTAATTTATAAAATAAGGTCTGCAGGTATCGACAGCAGGGTTTGCTCTTGGATACGGAACTGGCTAAAAGGGCGTGTCCAAAGGGTGGTAATAAACAGCGCGTACTCAGACTGGTCTGAGGTAGTAAGCGGGGTCCCCCAAGGCTCAGTCCTAGGACCAACCTTGTTTAATTTATTCATAAACAGCATTGAGGACGGGATCAGTAGTTCAATATCAGTTTTTGCAGATGACACAAAATTAGGCAGGACAATAACAGCACAGCATGAAGCAGATATCCTACAGAATGACCTGGACAAAATAACGGAGTGGGCAAAGACATGGCAAATGAGGTTTAACGTGGAGAAATGTAAGGTTTAACACTTGGGGACTAGAAACATAAAAGCACAATACACGTTAGGAGGGGAACCCTTGGGAGAATCAAAAATGGAGAAGGATCTGGGAGTCTTGGTTGATGATAGACTAGGCAACAGCATGCAATGTCAAGCGGCAGCTGCCAAGGCTAGCAGAATATTAGCATGCATAAAGAAAGGGATGTATTCCAGAGATAAGACTATAATCCTTCCACTTTATAAAACTCTGGTCCGACCTCATCTGGAGTATTCGGTCCAGTTCTGGTCACCAGTCCTCAGAAGGGATGTGTTGGAGCTGGAGAGAGTCCAGAGAAGGGCAACTAAACTAATTAGGGGATTGGAGGACCTTGATTATGAGGAGCGTCTGCAATCGCTTGATTTATTCTCCCTGGAGAAGAGACGCCTGAGGGGGGACATGATAGCAATTTTTAAATATCTAAATGGGGATCTAGGCTTAGAAAAAAAGCTGTTCAGTCGAAGGGATTGCATGAGAACTCGGGGGCATACAATGCGATTAGAGGAGAAGCGTTTTAACCTCAGGCAACGTGGGGGGTTCTTTACTGTTAGGGCTACAAGATTGTGGAATTCTCTACCACATGAGGTGGTTTCTGCGGGTAGTATGGTGGCTTTCAAAAGACTCTTAGACGTACATCTCAAGGATCAGAACATTTAGGGGTATGCAAGATGATTACAGCCACACACATCTACACAGGTTGAAATGGATGGACTTTTGTCTTTATTCAACCTCACCAACTATGTAACTATGTACTATGTAACTATGTAACTGCGTCAAAGTACCCCATTATCGGTGGGTCCTACACTATCCATAAAAAAGGGGTGAATCCAGCCTCTCTTACCCTTGGAGACAACACTCCTTGCTGGGAAGGTGTGCTAATGCACTGCAGGGGACTCCTCCTATATCTACTTGATAGAGGACACCAATAGAGTACAGGTGTGTGTGGGGGATGGGATGCTCAACCTCATAAGTCTGGTCAGACCGAATACATAATAAACAAGCAAAAAATTGGGGGAGCAGACCCTGAACATGTATATCTAAAGCCGGTGCAGCTATGGACCAAGCAACATGTATATTAAAAAAGAATAGCGCAACCATGCAAAAGAAATGACTATCAAATATGGAGACCATCCCTAAATAAAAATGGGGATTTAGTTCCACCATATGGCCATATCGTGCTCAAGCCCACCACTGCGTCAAAGTACCCCATTATCGGTGGGTCCTACACTATCCATAAAAAAGGGGTGAATCCAGCCTCTCTTACCCTTGGAGACAACGCTCCTTGCTGGGAAGGTGTGCTAATGCACTGCAGGGGACTCCTCCTATATCTACTTGATAGAGGACACCAATAGAGTACAGGTGTGTGTGGGGGATGGGATGCTCAACCCCATAAGTCTGGTCAGACCGAATACATAATAAACAAGCAAAAAATTGGGGGAGCAGACCCTGAACATGTATATCTAAAGCCGGTGCAGCTATGGACCAAGCAACATGTATATTAAAAAAGAATAGCGCAACCATGCAAAAGAAATGACTATCAAATATGGAGACCATCCCTAAATAAAAATGGGGATTTAGTTCCACCATATGGCCATATCGTGCTCAAGCCCACCACTGCGTCAAAGTACCCCATTATCGGTGGGTCCTACACTATCCATAAAAAAGGGGTGAATCCAGCCTCTCTTACCCTTGGAGACAACGCTCCTTGCTGGGAAGGTGTGCTAATGCACTGCAGGGGACTCCTCCTATATCTACTTGATAGAGGACACCAATAGAGTACAGGTGTGTGTGGGGGATGGGATGCTCAACCTCATAAGTCTGGTCAGACCGAATACATAATAAACAAGCAAAAAATTGGGGGAGCAGACCCTGAACATGTATATCTAAAGCCGGTGCAGCTATGGACCAAGCAACATGTATATTAAAAAAGAATAGCGCAACCATGCAAAAGAAATGACTATCAAATATGGAGACCATCCCTAAATAAAAATGGGAATTTAGTTCCACCATATGGCCATATCGTGCTCAAGCCCACCACTGCGTCAAAGTACCCCATTATCGGTGGGTCCTACACTATCCATAAAAAAGGGGTGAATCCAGCCTCTCTTACCCTTGGAGACAACGCTCCTTGCTGGGAAGGTGTGCTAATGCACTGCAGGGGACTCCTCCTATATCTACTTGATAGAGGACACCAATAGAGTACAGGTGTGTGTGGGGGATGGGATGCTCAACCTCATAAGTCTGGTCAGACCGAATACATAATAAACAAGCAAAAAATTGGGGGAGCAGACCCTGAACATGTATATCTAAAGCCGGTGCAGCTATGGACCAAGCAACATGTATATTAAAAAAGAATAGCGCAACCATGCAAAAGAAATGACTATCAAATATGGAGACCATCCCTAAATAAAAATGGGGATTTAGTTCCACCATATGGCCATATCGTGCTCAAGCCCACCACTGCGTCAAAGTACCCCATTATCGGTGGGTCCTACACTATCCATAAAAAAGGGGTGAATCCAGCCTCTCTTACCCTTGGAGACAACGCTCCTTGCTGGGAAGGTGTGCTAATGCACTGCAGGGGACTCCTCCTATATCTACTTGATAGAGGACACCAATAGAGTACAGGTGTGTGTGGGGGATGGGATGCTCAACCCCATAAGTCTGGTCAGACCGAATACATAATAAACAAGCAAAAAATTGGGGGAGCAGACCCTGAACATGTATATCTAAAGCCGGTGCAGCTATGGACCAAGCAACATGTATATTAAAAAAGAATAGCGCAACCATGCAAAAGAAATGACTATCAAATATGGAGACCATCCCTAAATAAAAATGGGGATTTAGTTCCACCATATGGCCATATCGTGCTCAAGCCCACCACTGCCTCAAAGTACCCCATTATCGGTGGGTCCTACACTATCCATAAAAAAGGGGTGAATCCAGCCTCTCTTACCCTTGGAGACAACGCTCCTTGCTGGGAAGGTGTGCTAATGCACTGCAGGGGACTCCTCCTATATCTACTTGATAGAGGACACCAATAGAGTACAGGTGTGTGTGGGGGATGGGATGCTCAACCTCATAAGTCTGGTCAGACCGAATACATAATAAACAAGCAAAAAATTGGGGGAGCAGACCCTGAACATGTATATCTAAAGCCGGTGCAGCTATGGACCAAGCAACATGTATATTAAAAAAGAATAGCGCAACCATGCAAAAGAAATGACTATCAAATATGGATACCATCCCTAAATAAAAATGGGGATTTAGTTCCACCATATGGCCATATCGTGCTCAAGCCCACCACTGCGTCAAAGTACCCCATTATCGGTGGGTCCTACACTATCCATAAAAAAGGGGTGAATCCAGCCTCTCTTACCCTTGGAGACAACGCTCCTTGCTGGGAAGGTGTGCTAATGCACTGCAGGGGACTCCTCCTATATCTACTTGATAGAGGACACCAATAGAGTACAGGTGTGTGTGGGGGATGGGATGCTCAACCTCATAAGTCTGGTCAGACAGAATACATAATAAACAAGCAAAAAATTGGGGGAGCAGACCCTGAACATGTATATCTAAAGCCGGTGCAGCTATGGACCAAGCAACATGTATATTAAAAAAGAATAGCGCAACCATGCAAAAGAAATGACTATCAAATATGGAGACCATCCCTAAATAAAAATGGGGATTTAGTTCCACCATATGGCCATATCGTGCTCAAGCCCACCACTGCGTCAAAGTACCCCATTATCGGTGGGTCCTACACTATCCATAAAAAAGGGGTGAATCCAGCCTCTCTTACCCTTGGAGACAACGCTCCTTGCTGGGAAGGTGTGCTAATGCACTGCAGGGGACTCCTCCTATATCTACTTGATAGAGGACACCAATAGAGTACAGGTGTGTGTGGGGGATGGGATGCTCAACCCCATAAGTCTGGTCAGACCGAATACATAATAAACAAGCAAAAAATTGGGGGAGCAGACCCTGAACATGTATATCTAAAGCCGGTGCAGCTATGGACCAAGCAACATGTATATTAAAAAAGAATAGCGCAACCATGCAAAAGAAATGACTATCAAATATGGAGACCATCCCTAAATAAAAATGGGGATTTAGTTCCACCATATGGCCATATCGTGCTCAAGCCCACCACTGCGTCAAAGTACCCCATTATCGGTGGGTCCTACACTATCCATAAAAAAGGGGTGAATCCAGCCTCTCTTACCCTTGGAGACAACGCTCCTTGCTGGGAAGGTGTGCTAATGCACTGCAGGGGACTCCTCCTATATCTACTTGATAGAAGACACCAATAGAGTACAGGTGTGTGTGGGGGATGGGATGCTCAACCTCATTAGTCTTGTCAGACCGAATACATAATAAACAAGCAAAAAATTGGGGGAGCAGACCCTGAACATGTATATCTAAAGCCGGTGCAGCTATGGACCAAGCAACATGTATATTAAAAAAGAATAGCGCAACCATGAAAAAGAAATGACTATCAAATATGGATTGAAAATCACTAAAAAGGACTTTTTTATGGATAGTGTAGGACCCACCGATAATGGGGTACTTTGATGCAGTGGTGGGCTTGAGCACGATATGGCCATATGGTGGAACTAAATGCCCATTTTAATTTAGGGATGGTCTCCATATTTGATAGTCATTTCTTTTGCATGGTTGCGCTATTCTTTTTTAATATACATGTTGCTTGGTCCATAACTGCACCGGCTTTAGATATACATGTTCAGGGTCTGCTCCCCCAATTTTTTGCTTGTTTATTATGTATTCGGTCTGACCAGACTTATGGGGTTGAGCATCCCATCCCCCACACACACCTGTACTCTATTGGTGTCCTCTATCAAGTAGATATAGGAGGAGTCCCCTGCAGTGCATTAGCACACCTTCCCAGCAAGGAGCGTTGTCTCCAAGGGTAAGAGAGGCTGGATTCACCCCTTTTTTATGGATAGTGTAGGACCCACCGATAATGGGGTACTTTGACGCAGTGGTGGGCTTGAGCACGATATGGCCATATGGTGGAACTAAATCCCCATTTTTATTTAGGGATGGTCTCCATATTTGATAGTCATTTCTTTTGCATGGTTGCGCTATTCTTTTTTAATATACATGTTGCTTGGTCCATAGCTGCACCGGCTTTTGATATACATGTTCAGGGTCTGCTCCCCCAATTTTTTGCTTGTTTATTATGTATTCGGTCTGACCAGACTTATGAGGTTGAGCATCCCATCCCCCACACACACCTGTACTCTATTGGTGTCATCTATCAAGTAGATATAGGAGGAGTCCCCTGCAGTGCATTAGCACACCTTCCCAGCAAGGAGCGTTGTCTCCAAGGGTAAGAGAGGCTGGATTCACCCCTTTTTTATGGATAGTGTAGGACCCACCGATAATGGGGTACTTTGACGCAGTGGTGGGCTTGAGCACGATATGGCCATATGGTGGAACTAAATCCCCATTTTTATTTAGGGATGGTCTCCATATTTGATAGTCATTTCTTTTGCATGGTTGCGCTATTCTTTTTTAATATACATGTTGCTTGGTCCATAGCTGCACCGGCTTTAGATATACATGTTCAGGGTCTGCTCCCCCAATTTTTTGCTTGTTTATTAAATTATATTAAAATAAATTCTATCTTTATTGTGGACAAATACTGCTCTTCCAGAATGATTATTCTTAACTAGAGTTGAGCGGACACCTGGATGTCGGTGTTCGGCGGGTTCGGCAGAACTTGAAAAAAAAGTCCGGGTCCGTGTCCCGGACTTTTTCCGAACTTTACCCGGACACCGAACCCCATTGAAGTCAATGGGGACCCGAACTTTCAGGCACTAAAATGGCTCTAAAACACCAATGGAAAGGGCTAGAGCGCTGCAAATGGCAGCAAAACTTAGTTAAGAGCATGGCAAGTGCTCTGCAAACAAATTTGGATAAGGAAATAACTTAAACAAACAATAAAAAAACTGAAAAATAAAACAATTTTCTTCATCTGTGAAGGACGAGGCCCATATGGAGTAGGAGGGAGGTTGAGGTGGCGGTGGATGTGGCGGTGTAGGTGGAAGCGGCGGTGGAGGAGGACGAGGTAGCCAACACTGCTTTTTTTCAGTCATTTTAAATGAGGGTACACCCAAAAAGAGTGAGAAAGATCAAAAATATAACAATGGCTGGGTAAGGTCGGTATCCATCTCTATTCTGCACAAGGTACGGAAAAGTCCTGTGGGATCCATGCCTGGTTCATTTTAATGAACGTGAGCTTGTCCACATTGTCTTTGGACAGGCGGCTGCGCTTGTCTGTGATAATGCCCCCAGCCGTGCTAAATACACGTTCAGATAATACACTGGCTGCAGGGCAGGCCAGCACCTCCAAGGCGTAAAGGGCAAGCTCAGGCCATGTGCCCAATTTGGAGACCCAGAAGTTGAAGGGGGCAGTTCATTCATTACATGTAGGCGTGTGCACACATACTGCTCCACCATGTTGGTGAAATGCTGCCTCCTGCTAAGACGTTCCATATGAGCTGCTGGTGCTGCTGTTTGTTGTGGCGTGCTGACAAAGCTTTTTCACATTTCGGCCATGCTAACCCTGCCTTCTGAGGTGCTGGCGGTGCCCTGGTTGCGTTGGCGACCTCTTCCTCCTCCTCCTCTGCCTTGGCCTTGTGCTTCCACTGTGGCCCCGCTGTCAGGTGGGAATGCCAGCAGCATCGCGTCTACCAGCGTGCGCTTGTACTCGCGCATCTTGCGATCGCGCTCCAGTGAGTGAATTAAGGACGGTACGTTGTCCTTGTAACGGGGATCCAGCAGCGTGGCCACCCAGTAATCAGCACAAGTTAGAATGTGGCAACTCGGCGGTCGTTGTGGAGACACTGCAGCATGTAATCGCTCATGTGTGCCAGGCTGCCCAGAGGCAACGAAAGGCTGTCCTCTGTGTGAGGTGTATTGTCTGTGTCCTCTGTATCCCCCCAGCCACGCACCAGTGATGGCCATGAGCTGGCCTGGGTGCCACTCTGCTGTGAACATGGTTCCATCTCCTCCTCCATCTCCTCCTCCTCCTCCTCATCCTCCTCATCCTCCAGAACTGTGCCCCAGCTGGACAATTGTGTCCCTGGCGTTTGTGGGTGCAGGAACCCACCCTCGGAGCCACTTGCGAATGACTGCCCTGAAAGCCTTGGCGGTGGAAGGAGATGCGCCAAACAAATTTAAAAAGGTGTATCTCACATGTACCGATACAGACTATGCCGTAATTTAATTTTTTACACTCAAAAAGGGTGTATATTGAATAGCGGAATAGAACATTTTTTATAAAACGGTGTATCTCACACGTACAAACCCAGACTAGGCCCCGATTACAATTTTTTGTACCCTGAAGGCAGGATGAGGAGTAGGAGGAGTTCGGAATAGGCAGGAGGCAAACTGAAACACCCTGCAATCCTCGGCGGTGTAAGATGCGCCCAAAAAATTGGAAAGGTGTATCTCACACGTACCGATACAGACTATGCCGCAATTTAATTATTTTTACCCCAAGGGTGTAGATTGAATAGCGGAATAGAAAATATGATATCAAAAGGTGTATCTATCTCACACGTACAGACTCAGGCTAGGCCCCGATTACTATTTTTTGTACCCTAAAGGCAGGATGAGGAGTAGGAGGAGTTCGGAACAGGCAGGAGGCAAACTGAAGCACCCTGCAATCCTCGGCAGTGGAAGATGCGCCCCAAAAATTGGAAAGGTGTATCTCACACGTACCGATACAGACTATGCCGCAATTTAATTCTTTTTACCCCAAAGGGTGTAGATTGAATAGAAAATATGATATAAAATTGGTGATTTTTCAATAGCACATGTGAACACAGCAGTGTCTTATGTCGCAGTCAGCTCTGCAGCAGGCTATGAGGGGAAAAAAAAAAGAAAATTCCCCTTTAAGTTTGTAATTTTTAAATAGATTAGTACAGACTATGCCACAATTTTTTTTTTTTTTTTTAACCCAAAAGGGTGTATATTGAATAGTGGAATAGAAAAAAGTGTATAAAATTGAAAATCACTCAATAGCACATGTGAACACAGCAGTGTCTTATGTCACAGTCAGCACTGCAGCAAACAGGCTATGAAGGCGGAAAAAAAAAATCTAGTAGTAAAATCTAGTAAAATAGATGAACGCTGCACACAACTGACTGATAAAAATAGATTTTTTTTTCCTCCCTCCTCCTCAGCGGGCTCAAGTGAGGGCAAAAAGATTGTTCACTGCACCACCCCCCACACAGCAAAATCGATGTAGACTATCCCTGCCTAATCTCCAGCCTGGCCCTAATATGCTCAATAAGATCGTTCACTGCACCACCCCCCACACAGCAAAATCGATGTAGACTGACCCTGCCTAATCTCCAGCCTGGCCCTAATATGCTCAATAAGATAGTTCACTGCACCACCCCCCACACAGCAAAATCAATGTAAACTGTCCCTGCCTAATCTCCAGCCTGGCCCTAATATGCTCAATAAGATCGTTCACTGCACCACCCCCCACACAGCAAAATCGATGTAGACTGACCCTGCCTAATCTCCAGCCTGGCCCTAAAATGCTCTAATAACTTTCCCTGCCTGCACTCCGACCTGTCCCTGCATTCTTTTCGGACACAATTTTTCACAGAATCACTGTCTGTCCCTAATCAGCAGCCAGCACGTATGATGTGTGCTCTGTCCCTAAACTACAGCAGAATGACGCGGCGCGCTGGGGCTCTCGAACTTATAAAGACATGGTCACATGCTTCAGATGGCCAATCACAGCTACTAATACATTAGTAGGCATGGCTGGGATGGCTTAAGGGAACACCAGCTAAACGCTTGTTGATTGGATGTTGAAAGCCCGCCATTAAAAGTGCGCCATTACATACAAAACAGGAAATAAAATGACCGAACACGTATTTTAAACCCGAACATACAGTAAAGTTTTCGGGTCCATGTTCGGGTAACAAAAATCCAATTATTCGGCACGAACACGAATAATACAGTCCGTGTTCGCTCAACACTATTCTTAACCACTTGCCGACCACTTACTGTATATTAACGTCGGCAGAGTGGGACCTACAGGCAGAATCATGATAATAAATGCCATCTGCCTGGGAGGAGCTAGGGAGAGAGCGCGCGCCTCCGGCGGTGTGCTCCCACCCCCGATCATCAGCTGGGAAGGTGGCGCATGTGTCAGGCGGCTCCGATTGCCGCCTGACACCTTCAATCTCTCCTCACTGAGAGAAAAAGACGGACGGCTGATGTAAACACAGCCATCTGTCCTTCTGCCTGCAATGATCACAGAGCCCATGTGATCCTGATATATAGGATCGCATGTCTCTGTGATCATCTCACAAGCCCAACCCCCCCCCCACAGTTAGAATCACTCCCCTAGGCTTACATTTAACTCCTTGATCACCAACAGTATTAGCCCCTTCCCTTCCAGTGTCATTATTACAGTAATAGTGCAAATTTTTAGCACTGATCACTGTAGTAATGTCACTGGTACTCCCAAAAGTGTCAAAAATGTCAGTCAGGGTCCAATATGTCCGCCGCAATGTCGCAGTCCCGCAAAAAACTCGCAGATCGCCACAATTACTATTAAAAATTAAAAAAAACAATAAAAATGACGTAAATCTTTCCTGTAGTTAGTAGACGCAATAACTTTTGCACAAACCAATCAAAATACGCTTATTGCGATTTTTTTTTACCAAAAATATATAGCAGAAAACAAATTGGCCAAAAATGTTAAAAAATTTTGATTTTTACATTTTTTTTTGGGAATGTCATATAGCAGAATGGGAAAAATATTGTTTTTGTTTTTTTCCAAAAATTTAGCTATTTTTTTGTTTATAGCGCAAAAAATAAAAATCGCACAGGTGATCAAATACAACCAAAATAAAGCTCTATTTGTGGGGAAAAAAGGACGTCAATTTTATTTGCGTCGCACGACCACTCAATTGTCCGTTAAAATCATGCTGTGCCGAATCGCAAAATAGGGCCTGGTCATTAACCTCCCTGGCGGTATGATTCTTTTGGATTTTAGGTGCTGAAAGCGGTACCATTATTTTGCATGTAATTCTTGTGAATGAGCAGCCCAAAGCAACTGTATACATATATTATATATATATATATATATATATATTTCCTGGCTCTGCGTCATGCCATCATACTACGGGTCAACTCCGCCCCTCTGATCCCCATAGGACATCCCTGAAATAGCATAAAAGGCAGGCAGTACCTGGTGGAGGTGTTCTTTTTTTCGTCCTCACTCCGGACACCTTGAAAAATATGTTATCCTTCCTTGTGGCCTTCCCAGGTTCAGCCTCTCTCCTGGGTAAGAAGACCCCCTCTTATGGGCTGTAAATCTCCCTCGATGGTGGGTTCCCCTTGGTGTTGGGGGTAAGTTACATTGCAGTATAAATTGCTGCATTTCATACTGATACCATTAATTGACAGTCAAAACTGACACAGATGCCGTATTACAGTGGAGGTTCTTTCCTCACTGTTGTTACAGTATGAATGATGATATGAAGCTGGCTGGCAATTTTTTTGCTGTATTTTTATCCCCTTAAACATGCTTGCTGGCTCTTGTAGTTCACTAGAGATGGTGGTTTTGCATGCTCCAGTGTGGGGGGAGGGGGCCAGCCCAGGCTTCCTCTGATCACCTTGGAGCTTTTGGTTAATCAGAGGAGACAGTCTGCAGGTGCAGATGGCTTCCTTTTCCTCTGTGGCCATACACTGTGTAACTGGGTCTCTGCTGCTCTCACTGTGAGTACATGCACATCCTGGTCTGCTTTGCCTGTGTTGAAGCTTGGGGTATTTTTGTCTAAAGCTGCCGCCAGCCTCAAAGCACTGAAGATTTTTTTGGGAAGGAATGCGTTTTTGTTTTTCTTTATCTTTTTTGGGGGAAAAAAAAAAAGAGAGCAATGTATGTGGCCAGGACGGAATAAATTTTCGTCAGTTGGTCACTCTGAATGGACCTGATCGAGTGTGGAGCCACAGTGTAGTGGGGATAATTGTGAACTAAGCACCCTGCAACCTTGATTTTATTCCCCAGGAGATAACATACTGAAATATTGACACGGCTGTGAAGGCTGTCACTTGGCGAATGCTTCACATCATCTTATCACTAATTTGGAGGATGTCAGCAATACCTTAAGGAGGTAGTCCAAGGATCTTCCTCTCATTATGCTTAGCACAATGAGGTGCTGGGAGGATACGTTGCCAGGAAGGAGAATGTGTCTATGCCTTAATGGGGTAGTCAGAGGTTCTCCTGTCCACTATTTGTAGCCACAAAGTTATTGTGAACACCGGATGCAGTTACCATTACCAAGTGTTGGCGTATAGCTGGCGCTGCTTTACAATACTGTTGCTACCTGCTGCAGAGACAAAAACAATGTTACTTCTGTTTGTAGGTGACAGACAACAGCATAAGCTGGCACTTTATGTGCATCCTGTGGCTATCCTATTAGTCCTTATTGCTTAGAGCAGATAAGGTTCTCCATGAGTGGAGGAGAAAAGGCTCTGGTTGGGAAGCTTGTGTTAAGTTTTACTAGTTTCAGGTAAAGGCTTGTTTGCCTGGCTCTTCAGGATGGCCCAGCACTACAGCATCAGAGTTGCCTTAGTGGAGATAGCCTGTGGCCACACCACACCACCCTGTATGTGCTTGATCTCAGAAGCTAAGCAGGTTTATACCTGGTTAGTGGATGAATGGGGGACCACCTGGGAACACTAGGTTCTGTACAGCAGCGCATATACCTCTTAACCAGCAGAGGGCAGTAATACTGATAATTGTGCACTTAGCTTCTCTAGGGTTCTGAGTCAAGCTGCCCCAGTGCTGTGGGGGACAGTTCACCACTCTAAGTCCATGGGGGGCCCTTGAATGTTCTGCTTTCTGAGGCTTTGCAGAGTCTAACAGCCATAGGCATGCTTCCTCAAAGCAGAGGCAACAGGGGGCTTGTGGTTTCAGAAGCCTTGGCGCCCCGGATGTTTTGGAGCTGCATTTTCCATGATGCTCATACACTCTGAGGTATAGTTGGGCATTGTTGGAGGTGTGGTTCTGGGGTGCCGAGGTTCGCGATCACTGCTCTAGAGCTATGGTCAGGTGCAGGTTTTAAAAAGAAAGCAGTGTACAATATTTGCATTACCTCCCATACCCTGGAAGACGTTTTTAAATGTTTGAGGATCAATGATCACTAATGTTCTCATCCCGGCTTACCATAGCTCCCATGCTCCACCAATCTGTCAACAGTTTTAAGGTGTGACTTTTGGCTCAGGGCATTCTTTCGATGCGGACGCAGAGGTGGAGCATGAATATTCATTCCCTCTCTTGGGTCACAAATGTCAGATGGCCTTTGGATGATTCTTAGTGCTAAGCACGTGCAGGTATTTATGAAGGTTCCTGTCTTTATGACAGAATCCTGGAAAACCATTATTCTGGTGGTAAGGAAGGGCTGGTGCCCTTTTCTGGACTTCGCAAACGATAGTCTACAGATTCCTACAGTCTGGGTTCGTCAGCACTCAGGTTTTTTTCTAGCAGACAATGACTTGACCTAGGTCATGGTATGTTTTTTGGTTGGCATTCTCCCCAGAACCCTCTAGAGGGTACTATCAATCTTTATGGTATTTTTTTCCTCAAGTGACATTTTGCGGATAGCGAAGTAGGGGTGCTGCTGCTAAGTAACGTTTTTGCCTGCAGGACCCTCTAGATCTTGGAGTATCTTGTCAATTTTTAGTAGATTCAAATCCAGTCTACTTAAGTCCTGGATCGCTGTTCATTGCAAGCAAAGGTCATGTCCATCCTTCTGGGTCGGGGTATGTTTTTGGTCACGGCCCCCGCCCCAGAACCCTTCTGGAGGTACTATCTATCCTTGGGGCGTTCGTTTCCTCAGTGATATCCTGCTTAGAGCGACGTAGGAGCACTGCTGCTAGTTAACGCCTTAGCCTGCAGGACTCTCGAGAGCATTCATCTTGTCAAGTTTTAGTAGAATTGAATTCAGTTTACTTACTCCTAGATCGATGTTCAGTGCTAGTTAAGGTCATGCCCATCTTTCTGGGGCCTGTGATCCTGAGCATTATGTGGACTATATCCTGGTGTTGGCTCACTCCAGGGATTTTCTCATAGACCACCGGGATCAAGTCTTGCAGACCCAATAAGAATTTGGGTGGATGGTGAATGTGCAGAAGAGCTAACTTGTTCCGTCCAATGCCTAACCTACCTGGGCAGGAGGTTTCAGTACAGTCGAATACAAGATTTTCTTGTGAAGAGAGAAGATTGATCGAGTCTGTGCGGGGACCAAGGGGATTGGGTCCTCAAAGGAAATCACGGTTTGACGATGCTTGAGTTTTTTTCGGTCTCCTAACGGCCTGTATCTCGGCAGTGCCTTGGGCACAGTGGCACAGGAGAAGGTTTCAGTTCTGCCTTCTAAGCCAGTGGCGCCGCGGTTCTCTCAGCCAGAGGTTCCAAGTTCCTTGCTTAGTTTCCAACAACCTTCTGTGGTGGACCAAGAGGAACAACCTCTCCCTGGGCGGGCCGTCAGCCCTGGAGACTGGATCACGATTAATACGGATGCCAGTCTCCAGAGTTGGGAGGCACATTGCCTACAACTGAAAGTGCAGGGAGTGTGGGACCAGAGTTTGCCATGTTCCTCTAAACTCCTAGAACTAACAGCGGCCAGGGAGGCGCTGAAGACGTTTTTGCCCGTAATCAGTCAGACTTCTCATGGACAATTCAATGGCAGTATCGTACATTGTGAAACAAGGGGGGACAGGAAGTCTGCAACTTCTCCAGGTAACTGCGGAGATCTTCTTGGCCGAAGCCCATTTGTTGGACTGTTCAGCATCGTGTCTCCCGGACCCTCAGAATACCCTAGCAGACCAGTTGAGCAGGAACTTCGCCAACTACACAGGATGGATGCAAAATCCAAAATATTTGTCGAGCAATGGGGGTTCCCGAGATAGACTTAATGGCGACACATTTCAACTGTCAAGTTTTTTTCCCACTTCTTCTGCCCGCAAGCTCTGGCCCAGGATGCTCTCTATCAGAAGTGGGGCTTCAAGCAGGTCTACCTATTTCCACCAATTACTCTGATTGTCAAATCATTGGTGAAGATCATGGAGGAGGGAGTACCTGCTATTGTGATAGCTCTATTCGGGCCAAGGAGGCCATGGTTTCCCCTTCTTTGTCATCTGGCGGTGTGTCCTCCAATAAGGTTCCCTCAGGTCAGGGACCTTCTCATCTGCAACGGCCACACTCACCCCAACTCAGCCTGTCTGGTCTTGACTGCATGGAATTTGAGAGGAGCAAGCTCCAGAATCTAAAGCTCTCTGACTCAGTAATGTCCACCATTCTGTCACCCAGGAAAGAATCTACTAAAGGCCACTTATTGTAGAGTGTGGCAGAGGTTCGAGGATTTCTCAGTCCAACGGGGATTTTCTTTCCGTTTACCCTCAGTGGCGAATATATTGGATTTTCTGCAGTACGGCCTCGACTCGGGACTAAGCTTCAACATGCTTAAAGTACAAATTTCAGCACTTTTGGCCCTTACCAATACCTCATGGTCAAAGGAGTCTCTAGTAGTTGGATTCCTCCGTGCGGCAATCAAGATATACCCGCCTATTCGTCCTTTTTTTTCCAAAGTGGGATTTACTGTTAGTATTAATGGGGTTGCTAAAAAGCCCCCTTTTTTCCCCAGATTCGGACAGTCCTTTATGGTACCTGACATTAAAGACGGTTTTCTTGATTGTTTTGGTCTCAGCCAGATGAGGGTCAGACACTGCAGCCTTCTCCTACAAAGAGCCGTTCTGCACCTTCCTTCAGGACAGCGTAGTGTTACAATCTTCTCCGAAGTCCTTTCCTAAAGTCTCGTTGGAATTTCATTTTAATTGGGAATCGGTTCTTCCGGCCTTTTCACCTTCTCAATCAGACTTGGAGGAGCCTAGATGGTATGATCTGGATATGAAGTCTCTCCCACAGACATAGCTGCCCAGAACGGTTTCGTTCCGGAAAACAAATGCTCTTTTTTTGTATTCCCAAAGGGTCCCAGGATGGGTATGCCGGGCCCTCCAAGAGTCCTCTCGACAGGGATAGTTAAAGCAATCCAAACAGCTTACTCCCTGGAAGGCCTCCCCC